>NW_008588433.1:9125-22377 GCF_000691845.1 Merops nubicus
ACCCTGGGCACCCTGCTGGGGGTGAGCTGCTGGAGCAGGGGGTGGGATGAGATGATCTCTAGAGGTCCCTCCCAGCCCCACCATGCTGGGATAATACACTCATCCCTTCAGGAATAATAGAAGCCAAGAAAATTCATCAGGCTCAGTTTAATTAAGAAAGGTGACCAAGGTAAAAATCAAGATTTTTGTTTAAGCCCAAAGGGGCAGGGAGATGAACTAAGCCTTTGCAGGGAGCTTGGGCACCATTTAAAAACACCAAGGGCTCTGACCAAGTATCTGCTACCCACCAGAAGTCTTGGGAAAAGAAAAGAGGGAATGAGCATGGTTAGGAGGGATTACTAGAAGCAGGAAGATATCCTCCAAAAAACTCCACCTGTGTCTAAGAGTAGAAAATAGATCAGCTCAAAGTGACAGGATAGAGGTAAAAAAATAAAACATTTTTTAAAAATCACACGGAAGAAAAAAAATCTTTGAGTAACAAGGTCCAGGGAAGGTTACTGAGGTAGAAGGAGTCCAGCACAACAGGAGCAGGAAGCATGCCAAGGTCTGCAGAGCTGATAGATCACCAGGGTGTAGAAGGGACACAGAGAAAATGAAGAAATGAGGCCATACCAAGAAAACACAGTAATTTTTCTTTTTCCATCTGTGTTCACCAGCAAGGAGCTACAGAGGGTGTAGAGCCCTTCTTCAGCCACCCAAAGCACACATCTCAAACCCACATGCCAAGAGAAGAGGTGTAAGACAAGAAAATAAACACAAGGAAATGAAGCAAGTGCTGCTACCAGACAGGACACAGTTGGCTGCAGAAGTTTCTGGCTTGGAGCTCTCCAGTACTGGGCAGACTGGATGGTGGTTTAACACAATGCTGGGTCTTTTAAGGAATGAGTTTCTTGTGAACTTTTTGTCTACTGGACAGCTGAAATTATTCAAGAACAGCCAATGTATTGATAGAGCTGACAGGCTGCTTGGACTCCTATGAGCCTTGTCACAAGGTTCCTCTGCAACCAAAGAACTGAAGCTGCTCTAAGAGCAAAGGTTCTCACAGAGAACTGCTGGAGTGATGGGAAACAGGAGCCCTGCAGGGGCCTGTGCTGAGGTCTGTGCTGTTCACATCATCTGAGGGTAAGAAAAGGGTGGTCAGTGGTTGATGCCACTTAATTATTCAGGGACATGAAGACAATGGCTGGCTGGGAAGACCTGCAGGAAGATGAGAGAAGCTAAAGGGATGGCAAAGAGCAGCAAATGGAATTTAACATAAATAAAGTGACAGACACAGAGAAAAGCCAAAGTACATAGCAACTGATGGGCCCCAAATTATCCATTCCCAGCAAGCATCTTAACTACCCTCCATCTCAAAAAGGACACAAGAGCTGAAAGTGGCTTGATGAAAGTCAAAACCAATTGACAGTACTGACTGACTGCTATGTGAGGAAGGGCCAAATGATCTAAAGCTCTTCATGTAGAGAAAGAAACGCCAGGAGATTATGGCAAACAACATGGAGATGATGTACTGAAAGACACAGTGAACTGTGGTTTGCTCTTCAAGAACTAGGAGGCAACAGATGTAAGTGAAAAGGGAAAGGGATGGGAGCTCTTCATCTGACTACATATGCTGTGGAATTCCTTGTCTATTCAAAAGAAACCAAACAAAAAAACAAATATTAAGGACCCCAGCCCTGATTCAGGTTTCTGGACTGGATCAGGTCACTGGAGACTGGGAGCATACCAAATTATCATCACACGTTTGTCCCATACTCTTCTGCCACTGAAGACCTTCACTGTTGCCTGACGTCTTGGAAGATACTATGTCAGGTGGGCTAGAATGGACCTTCTCATACTCTTCCCCTCACAATCAGGTTGTTAACATTGACATTAATGAGAACTTTCCAGTATTTGAAGAATTAGGAATTCATCAAGACTATCATCTAGACAATCACTGCACTTGATCCTTTAAAAGTATAAGACCAATTGAAAAAAGATCTGAACTTAAAGAGGCTCAGAAAATGAACCTGTGATGCTGAGAAATCCTATCAGGATAGTTAACATTTGTACAATCTATTAGACAGTTCAGGGCAGGATGACCCATGCTCTAGGAACACAAAATTTTGCCACAAATGCTCCTAGTGGAAGTGCTTGCCAGTGTTCTTCCTGCTTGGTCTGGCTTCCCCCAGGACGACCGGGCAGACAGCAGCAGATCAAACATGCAGAACACAAACTAGGACAGTACTATTTAGGGCACGGCAGCCCCTCAGAGCTTATCCACATGGAGCCAGTGTCCAACATGCTCTACCAGGAGGCACTGAAGCATTAACTCAGGCTGGAAGATGGGAGCTGTTCCCATAACATACCAGCACACATATTTTAACTCTTCAGGAGCAGCTTCGATCTACACCGAACTTCACAGTGTCTGGACAGAACTACTGCAGTCCGTAGAGCTAATTAGGAAATGAAATCAAGCCCTTTGTTTTAATTCAAGCTAGAGGAGGCTGGCTTAGCAAGCTCAGGTTTCATACAGCAGTTCTAGGTGGGACTAAGGAAGAGATCTTAGATCTGGCAAAGGACATCTGCAAAGACGCAAGAGGGGGGAAAATAATTAAGATGCTGAGAATTTTATGGGTCAATTTTTTCAAGGCTATATTGATTTAAACTAGAAATTAGCAAGCCAGGAAGATACATCAGCCCCTCCATAAACATTATTTATAGCAGCATCCCTCGTTTCCCTCTCAGTGTGTGCACACAGGTTTCTGACAATGCCACCCCCTGCTGAGGAATGCTGCAATATTTTCTGTTAATGTTTCCTTCACTGTGAAGGGACTCCTGAAGGTAAGGACTCAGACAGATTTATTTTTCTTTTTAATTTTCATTTTCTAGCCTCCTGTGGACCCCTCTTGCTTGCTGCAGCAGAGTGCTCCTGCTCTCCCCGGGGCAGAACTGCTCCACACGGGCCGAGGGCAGGGCAGAACCCGAGCTCCAGACAGCTCCAGCAGCTGGACCACTTCCCACACTACCCCGCTGCAGAGGATTTAAGACTCCATCCTCCAGGCTTCACTGCTCACTGTCATTAGTACTACCAAAGGAAGCAATTTGCATTAGAATGCAGAAAGCCAGGCCTGCCTGATGAAACCCCTCGGTTTGGGGGAGTTTATCCAGAAGATGCCCTGATCTGCTGCTTAAAATCTGGGCTAGCAGGGAAAGCAGGATTCCCATTCCCCCCCTCTGCTGGGATGCCTGGGGCAGAGATGTCGGGTGAGATGCAGCTGAAGGGCACCTAAGGAAAGCCAATTCTGGGAGGAAAAAGCTGTTTATTTTATTTTGCTCTCGGGCTCTACCCAAACAAGCCCCATCCAGCCCCATTGTTCATCCGCAGCCTCCCCGGCGGCAGCCTGCAGCAGGGACCTTACACAACCCAGCTAGCTCTGTGCTTCTGACCTACATAAACCACTGTCCTGGGCTGGGGGCAGAGGGGGAACCGCCATCCTGCTGCACCTCAAACGGCGCTTCTCAGTGAGAGACATCAATAAATTACAGGCCCTGATTTGATTCCTCAGGGTGAAAGACTCTCCAATGAATCAGGCTGGTGACCATGTTTCCCATGCGCTGCCGAGCCAGGAATAACTAAAGCCTTTTAATTCACACCCTGTGCCCAAACAAGAGCCAGGCCAGGGGCCGGGGCGCTCGCAGGGACGCTCTGAGATGAACGTGTTCCACAGCCAGGGATGATGAAAAGAGAAAAAATAAATCACAGTGCAGTAATAAAGCAGAAGTGTGAATAATTTCACTGTCACTATGTATTAGAGCAGCCTGGGAAGAACATCACATGGGCTGGAACGGGGCATCGATTGGTTACAGATGACATCATGATATGTCAAGGCACGAGCTCAGCTTCTTTTATGCCTGGAATAAAACTGCTCTTGCATTGGACATACTTGAGCTCCCTCTGCTGATACAGAGCCACCCAAACCCAGAGCAGATGGGCCTGCTCCGTGGCTAGGAGCTGCTGCTGCAGCTCTCGGGCATTTATTTTTATTTGGTACTCAATGGTAACGACTCCAACCCCACCACCCTCCACCCCACCTGTAAAACCAGAGAAGGTCTCACGTGGGGAAGGAAGCGAGTCCTGGGGTACAGGAGGCCATTACCTTTCTGCTGGAGAAATGAGCGTGCTTCCCCAGCTTGCTGTTGAGAGCCTCCAGGAACATCTCGTCGGTGACTTTGCCGACGTTCATGCAGGCATCGTCCAGAATGGCAATGATCCCTTTGTGCTGCTGCTCCACCAGGTCCACGATGACCTGGTTGTTGAAGTAATCGATCTGTACAACACAAAGGACAGGTAGATCTGTGGCCTTGGCTAGTGAAAAAGGAGCGTGCCAGTGCTGGCCACAATGACCAGTACCCTGTGACAGAGAATGGGGCCGACTGGGCACAGGAGAAGCAACCAGCTTTCAGCGTGGGGATCACTCACTCAGAACACAGCAGGCTACCCTTCTACCACTACACAGCAGAGAAGGTGACTTTTCAAACAGCTCACAACAGTCTTGAGACCTCTGCTAAAAATCAGCTGCAACAGAATGTGGTTTAAAATGTCTTTTAAAATCCAGCTGTGCACAGTCACCACAGTGAAACCTGCACATCTCAACCTTGGCATTCTGAAGGGAACTTGAACAGGAGAACTCAAGATTTTTACACTTTAATATCTACAACTAGACAAAGTACACCAGCACTCAGAACAGAAACACACAGTGGTCTCTGTGGCACCACAGAGCTGCCATGATTTGTTTTCACTCTGACTTGGAGTGATTTACTTTCCCACACCATGGCAAAGAAAGAAACGTGGGGAGATAATTGGCTAGCTTCTTCCACAGCCTGACCTGCAGGCAGCGAGTCTGACAGCACAGCTGGCATGGACACAGAGGTCCTATCGACTCTGATGGGAGCATACATGTGGAGCAACTTTAGATCTGGGACTTACTGGTACACTGCCCTCAGAGCGACCTCTCCCCCCCCTGCCGAACCACTCACATGTTTCCAGGGAATCCCCTCTCGCTGGTACTCCTCCTGCTCCTGCTTTAGAACCAGCTGAATGAAGAGCTGCTGTAGCTTTTCGTTGCAGTAATTAATGCAAAATTGCTCAAAGCTGCATAAACATAAGAGGGAAAGGTGAGGAGACTTGTGGCCAGGAGAAGGCCCAGCGCTGTGCTTTAACGGCGTGGCTCACCTGTTATTGTCAAATATTTCAAAGCCATAGATATCCAGGACGCCAATGACCGTGTTCTTCCCGTGCACTGTGGTGTCACAGTTCTTCACCTCAATGCCATCGTTGATGTGTGTCACAATCCAGCAGAAGAGGCGCTCGTAGATGGCCTGCCAGGGAGCAAACACTGGGGACTGAGCCTCTGTCTGCCTCTGCTCTGCCTGGCACAGTCACACACAGTGCAACTCAGCCTAACTCAAGGTGCTGCCCTCACCACACAAAGGCTGCAGATACCATCCTGCTCAAAGTGAACAGCTACTGACATGAAGAAAATATTCTATGAAATGATTTTTTTTTCTTTCTTCCAAAACTCATTTACACGAAGCCTAAATCCTACTGAGGTCACTGGGTCCAGTAGTCCCCCTAATTGGATCCCAGGCTGCTTTTCAGCTGCCTAATCACTCCCGTTCCTGAGAATTATTTAACAATATTGAAGAGCAAGTGAGAGGTCAGCTACAGAAACCTAACAAGTGAACACAATGACAGTAAAGTGAACACAATTCCTCTTCACCATTCAGAGAGAAAACGTTCTGTCAGCTTAGCTATCTTCAAAGTCTGCACGTTCAAAATGTACCACAAAGCTGTGCAAACACAGAATCCTGGGAAAAAAAGCTGAGTTAATAATCAAGTATCTTCATAACTTCAACCGTTCTTCCCTTATA
This sequence comes from Merops nubicus, assembly GCF_000691845.1. Classification (NCBI taxonomy): domain Eukaryota; kingdom Metazoa; phylum Chordata; class Aves; order Coraciiformes; family Meropidae; genus Merops; species Merops nubicus. The sequence continues at coordinate 15,039 of NW_008588433.1, forward strand.
ATTTGATTTCTTAGCAAAGGAAGGACAATTGTCACTACTTCTGTCATCAGGATCCACCTTTCCAATAAAAAGACAGCACTTCAGGTTTCCAGCCTGAGCTCTAGATGTTACAGTTCCACTCTCAACCCTTTGAATTTAGTCAAAGACTCCTTTAGCAGAACATCCAGCCCTGCAGAACGTACTCCTGGCCTGCAGATCCCACCCCTCTGCCGTGTGGTGGTGCCATGGCCAGGGGAGGGTGGAGATGGTGCTGCTCTGCCACCCCCTGCAGAACGCCAGGGCCTGGTCATTCACAGACACCCACCTGAGGTACAGGTGTCCTGGGTCTCAGCAAGCACTTGCTGCTCCACCCAGGAATCCTCCTGGGACCTCAGTGGTGAAGAGTGTGCAATCACGAAGGCACTTCAGTACTGAATGCCCCCCTCGGGCATCACCATCTTTGCTGCACAACTCAGCCACGAGGCAAAGCAAAAGAATCCTGTGGGAGCAGCTGTCAGAGACAGAAGTGGCTGCAGAGGAAGGGACCCCCCTCACCTTTGCGAAGGCGTCTCTGCCGTAGGTGGCCTCCTGCTCAGTGTGCTGCTTGTCGATGACGTCCCGCCCCGTGGCCACCGTCCGGAAGAGCAGAGCCTTCTCCACCAGGTCAGCTCTGGTTGACAGCAGCTCTGCAATGACTGACACCACCTTGCCATTTTCTATTACAGGTGTATCTCCATCCACAGAGAACTTCAGGTTCCCCTGTAATAAGAAGAAAGAAACAATTTCTCGATCTGTCTTTTATTAATCCAGACTGACAGAAAGATGGACTCGTTCTGGTTGGAAAAGACCTCTAAGATCATCACATCCAACTGCCAACCCAGCATTGCCCACCACTAGACCATGTCCCCACGTGGTGCTGATAGGAACCAGCACACCCCAAGTCCATCCCTACACCAATGGGTCAGGACATCTCCTAACACCTGAGAAAGGTGAGTCTTGAGTATCCACATACCCACAGAGCTCCAGCATCAGTGGAGGCAGCACAGCCTGACCCACAGAAACACATACCTGCTCAGTGTTCAGCTGAGCCTCTGGGAAAAAATGACATCAAACACTTCCAGAGGTTTAATCAAATGCTGCCTCAAGACTGAGGGTCTAGTGGTGGGTAAAGACACTCGGTACACAACCCCTGGATGCAGACTCCTCCAGTGCTGGGCTGCAGTCACTGTACCACCACTGCCCACCGGGGTGCTGTGGCTGTCCTGGGGGAGGTGACAAGCCAGCAGAGCCAACAGGGCTGGACTGACAGTGCCCAGCCACCACAGCTTTGCCCCTGAACACCCCCAGAGCCAGGAGTGAGGAGCACACCACGGCACCCTGTGCAGCAGCCTCCTGCCTGCACGGCCTGGCCCTGCTCTGCCTCCACCCCCGCCCTGGCGCTGGGGCAACCGCTCCAAGGGGGAGCAAGGACGGGCAAGGAGCCACAGTCTCCTCTGCCCTGCTCCTCCTGCCTCTCTCCTCCAGTGAACAGCCGAGTGCCAGGGCCACTGTGCCAGGCAGGAGGTCCCAGGAGGACACAGCTGAAGGAAGGATTTCCTCAGCATCAGAACACAGAACCAAGGTCTCCTGTGCTCACGCCTCCAGCCCGAAGCGAAGCACCATCCCCAGCAAAACCACACAGGGGATGGTGAGTGTGAGGCAGAGCTGGGACAGCAGGATGGTGAGGCAAGAGCCCCCTACCCCTGCTGCCAAACCCACACAACTGCTGCTCAGGACGTGTAACAGCTCCCCATACTTAGTGGTTTGTCTGTTTTGGGATCTGGAATACACAGGAATAAATGGGAACTTCCATCATTACTGCAGCGTCCTCTTTCACCAAGGAATTTCACTCACCACTGGAAGCTGTAAACTCTACACACTTTCCCAGCCAACAGACCTTCCAACTGCTTCTGCAGCAAGAGAATTAGAGCTGCTGGAAGTGCCAGTGTAGCTGCCCCCTGGTGAAGAACAGCCCACCCACACCTGCAGGCAGGGAGCTTACCAAGTGCAGGATGGCTGCCACAATTTTGTAGACAGTCTGAATCTCCTCTTGCTTGAAGCCTATCACTTTCATGGCATCAGCTACTGCTTTGAACTCTGCACCATCATTGATGGAACACTGAGGGGAGAGAGATGTTTGGGACGTTAAGGGCTTAATGGAAGTCAACTGTGAGAAAGCAAAGATTTTTGCAAGGCCATGGGAAATGGATATGGACTTTGCTGTTTTTCAGATGCAAGACACTGTCATGAGATGTCTCAGCTTATTCTGCTGTCCTACAATGTGCTGGAATGCTGAACCCCACACTGCCCATATACTACATATACTACCAGCAATGAGGTACAGGGACCCATCCCAGCATGATTAACCAGTTCAGTGCTTTCCCAGTGGAATTTATTGTGAAAGAGTAGATGCAACCCATAAAAAAAGTGAGAAGACCAGTTACAAGCAGAGCAGTCACAGACCCTGTGAGCAGAAGCTGCAGGGCACTGTTGCAGTGTGCCTCCTGGAGACAGAGGTTTCTGTTACCTCTTTGTCCCCAAACATGGGCACACATCCAGAATTTTCCACCTTTCCCAGGTTGTGGTTGGCTTGGCCACCGCAAGACCAATCCCCTAACACCCACTGGACCCCTGACCTGTAGGTATCCCATCCGTGCATCCTCACAGGACAACACCTTGTGTAAACCCACCTACCTGTTCCAAACCTCTGACCCCAAGGCCCCAGGCTCTGTTGCTTCTCCCCCTGGGGTGGGGGCTGTTTCAGTGCCTGCCTCAGGGGTTTTTGTTTGTTATTTTCATACTATTAAAACCTTTGATTTTGGAGGAATGTGATCGTTGCCCATCCCTCCTTTAATCACCACTGTCCTCCTATTGGCTGAAGAAGAGCACCCTGGAGGTGTTACTAGGGTCCTGCTGGGGGTCTTCTCTTCCTGGGCACAACCAGCAGGTATAAAAACCTCATATTTTTGAAAAGTAATAGGGCACCAGCAGTACACTTCTGGCCACCATCATTCTCAAGATGAACCACTGTCCCACTCCCCTCCCAGTCACTGGAGTTTGTTTTCACTGCAGATGTCTAGAGAAACTGATAAAGGCTTCTTGAGAAGGTCTGTGGGTTTGCTGGCCAAAGAACATCTCAAGAAAGCCATCAGGTAATCAGGGAGACTCTTCCCTGGACCCTGCCTTAAAGGGACAACACTAGGGGCAACTCCAGATGTATTTAAAGTGCTCAGGATCTTCTCATCCTAAAAACTTTATGAGTTTGTTCCCTTCTTTCCTGTGCAGAGGCCTCTTGAGGACAAGTGAGATATGAAGAATGAATGCTTCAGTAACTGAAATGGTCCTATTGTAAAAAAAAAAAATATGAGTCTCTGTGGCTTTTTGGTCCAGAAAGCAGCTGAAGTTACCCACAATGGAGCATGAGAAGTCTGCCACTGGTAACGAGTCAAATATCTATGCCTGCATTTACCACAATGGTGATGTCTCTCCTGCTGCATTTAATTGCCTTTTTAAGCAGGCACAAATGTCGTGCTCACAACCACACCTACACTCTGTCTTCTAGGGCCAGAAGCTCCATTCAGAAGAGCACACTGGTCTCACCTTCCCATATCCATCTCGTGAACACCCCGTCTCAGCTTCTGCCAGCTCAGCAGCACTGGAAATATTTCAAGAAGCACTTAAAATTTGAAGGCAAGTTGCCTGTGACTGCCTGGCAGCACCCTCACCTTTAGCTGTGCTCCAGGACAGATATAGCTGTAGGCAGACGCGTCCTTCTGCAGGTGGAGGGAACGCAGCATCTGGTCAGAACCTCCCTGGAGGAGCTGCACAAAGAGTGTTTGAAGAAACAGTGAATGAAAAAAAATAAAATCCTTCCTTTTTCTATTTTGTATTCATCTGCTCGACAAGCAAAACCATAAACCCATTAATTTACTGCCACAGCAGAATAAGCTGGAGTCTCTGGAGTCACAAGCACCACGGGTGCAATCCAGAGTGTGATGCTGTGGGGCTCTGGCCACCAGAAGGAGGTTCCTAGAGGCCTGTGCTTTTGAGTGACACAACTGTTCAGAAAACAAGCCTGAAGCTCTTCACAGCCCAGACGTGTTTACATCCCTGCCACACAGCAGCTGTGCCTTGGCAAGCACAGTCACCTCCCTGCCCCACACAGAGCCCTGCCAGCTCATGGGAGGTGCTAACGTGTCGTCACGGAGTGCTGAGTAAGTGGGGGGAAAATAAACAAACCTGGGTTCCCCTCACTGCAAAGCTGAGAATAAAGGTTACACTAACAGGCCAACCAATTCCCAAGGGACACGCATGGGAACCACCACACAATATGGAAGATATTAAAAAGAAAACCCCCCTCAAAAAAGAAAGTCTACTTGGTGTCATAAAATGACTTCCATATGGGCTAAAGGCCTCAAGAGAAAATAGAGGGATTAGACTTATTACAAACAAAACAGAGTCAAAGTCCAATATTCTACCATATTTGTTTAGTTAGCCTCCTTTTAAGTTTACAGATGTGTTAATATGGGACTGTAGGACAGAAGAAAATAAATCTTCCCATGCTCCTTCCCTAGACCAGGGCTCTGCAAAGAACCAAAAACCTGAGATCACCCAAGATGCAACAACAAGGGAACCCTTTGCAAAACACAGGAGAGGGTGAAAGTTCTGAAATGCTTTGCCTAACGTGTCTGGGAACTCTGAGAAAAGTCATTTGTTTCAGCAAAGGAAGACACACCTGGTAAAAGGAATGAAAGCTTCGTTCTCCTGGCTGTTGCACAATCACACGAGACTGTGGGGAGATGAAAGACCAAGAGAGTTATTTCTGGAGGTGGACACCTGCCCTGAGACACCATCGCCTCGGTTCACCACTGCTAGGACACCTCCACACTCACCCTATCTCACAGGAAGTCTGGTATGAGCATTATTAGCTAAGCATGACTGTGGAGCCTGAGGTCTACAGTCACAAAACCAGCTTGTGTAACAGCTGCAATGTCCTACTTCCAGCCAGGAATCCTGCCTGGCAGCTGTGGAATTGCTTTCATGGAAGAGTCCAATTAAAACATCATTTTAGTTTCGGACTTAATCACCAGGAATGAAAAACAGGACTGGGTGACTACCACCAGTGGCCACAGTAGCCACCTCACCAACAGGCTGACCAGGGGCTGCATGAGCAGATGCTCTGCTCCAGCACCAGGGTGTCGTGTTAGGGAGCAAGTGACAGCTCCAGCTTCAGAGCACTCATTCCAAATCAGCGTAAAACACCACCAAAAAACTGCAGACTGCAGTAGAAATTCAGTCATCATGCAACATCCCCTTATTTTCTGCTACACAGATCCCTACACAGACACACACAGAGTTAGAACTATGCCTGTTCCTGCTGCAGTGCAAAGTCACCGTCTGTCAGCTGCTTGTGTGCAGCCCAGAACCCCACATGCTTTCAAAACAGAAACACATTTAACTTGGGATTTTATTAATACCAAGAATATTAAACAAATGATCAGGATTTAGGTCACTGTGGCTGCAGCCCCACCCCTTTTCTGCAAGAAAATACCACATGATAAATGTTTGGGTTTGTTGGTGAGGGTTTTTTTAAATAAAATGAAGTGTTTATTTCTGAAAATAGACTTCAGGGAAATAACAGAAGTAAAAAACACAAACAGAAAAGGATGTTGGCAGATGTGGTCAAACATACAAATTAAAGCCAGACATGTGTCTCACATCATAAGCACTGTTAATAGATCAAGCCCAGTTTCTCTACAGAGTTTTCTGTATTCCAATGTTTTCAGCCACTGCTTAATGACATGAAAAAAAAAAATGATGCTTAGGATCAATTGGAACATATGAAAACAAAGCTGCTAAAAGATCACACACGGCTGTGGAATTATTCCCAAAAGACAATTCACAAGCATATTGTTGCTACTCACAGAACTAAATATCTTCTCCTTTCATTCCCCAGTGAGACCTCAACAAGGGAACACATAAAGAAGGTGTGCAGATGTTAAATTAAACTCAGCTTTTATTTTGGCTACAAATTACACACACCTATGTGCACATAAGCTTTTGAGTAGCACCAGCCCCTTAAGGGCTCTGAAAGCAGTGGGGTTAGAGTAACAAGGCACTGCTGGTGCTCCAGCTGCATTTCAGTTACTCATAGGAACTCTTGGAGAGAACTAAAGCTCTAGACTGAAGGGGATTCTGTGTCCTCCTGCAGCAGCTGTTGACATCCCATGTTTGAAAGGAAAACTTCCTCGTGGCAAAGCAGAGAAGTAACCACAGAAAAGCCTCTAACTCTTAATGTGTGGGGGCCTTACCTTTTCCAGCAGGTAATTATTGATGTGCCCACCTATTGGGTCTCCTTTAAAATCGAAGTTGATGTCCATGTACTTTCCAAACCTGCTGGAGTTGTCGTTGCGGTTGGTTTTGGCGTTGCCGAAGGCCTCCAGCACACAGTTGGATTTCAGCAAGGAGGAATGGAAGAGAGAGGAGGGTAAGCCCAGACTTGGAACCCCAAAGCATGGAAAGTCTTCACGGGCATTTCTCAGGAAGGGTTTAGGAACAGAGAGGTGTTCCCTGATGACACACCAGGGCAGATGTGCAGGACAAGAGCAGTCCCAGGAAATCAGCTGGGAGCTTTTGTCACGTCCCTTAGGGCTGAGCAAATGCAACCCAAAGACCAGATCCCCCCTGAAAACAGCATCAAAAATCCAATTCCTTTACACAGGTTAAGTTTTCAAACCAATTTCTTGAATTCTTCTGCAAGTCATTGTCACAATTGTTGTTGGGGCAGCTGTTAGATCTGCCTCAGCAGAAAGCCACTATCTCTGCTCAAAAACCTTGACTCTAGGACTGATGGGCAGATTTTGCATCAGGAGCACACAAGCTGGAAAGGTGATGGAACATGCTCCTCACACCCAACGTGCTATTCTAACACACATATTGCAGGCAACACGCCACAGGAAACAGGATATCTAGATACTGTGGTTTATTTTCAAAGTTTGAGCTTTCAAACTAGAGTTTAGCAATCAATATTGCAAAGTTCTCAAAGCAGTGTCTGAAGAAGTGTGGTAAATGCTCCAAAAATCAGCATGTGGTAAGTCTGAGAGGCCATCTATCAACATGGCACTCCACAGTCCACAGAGGGAGATGCATAAAGCAAACTTTCACCCTTACCTTTCCACCTCAGCCCGCTGCCCGGGGTTGGTGATGGCTGCTATGTACTGCATGATGTACTTGCTGGCCTCTGTCTTCCCAGCCCCACTTTCACCTGAGGGCACAGACACAACAGTGACACAACAGAGCATGAAGAGCAGAGCAAAACCCT
>NW_008588434.1:0-295 GCF_000691845.1 Merops nubicus
GGCTGCCGATGCAGGGGGAAGCCTGGGACCGTTTACCAAAGCGGGCAGCCACTGAGCCGTACCTGCCTGCTGCCCCCGCCGACAACTCCAACTACTTGGCAATTCCTGTGAAAGGCCCCAAATCCCTTCCGATGCCAAAGCTGCCCTCAGTCCCCAGCCTGGCCAGCACATCCTTTGGGACCCCTATAGTCCCCAACCCGGCCAGCATGTCCTCTGGGACCCAAACAATCCCCAACCTGGCCAGTGCATCCTTTGGGACCCCCGCAGTCCCCAACCACGACAGCACACACTTTGG
>NW_008588434.1:340-562 GCF_000691845.1 Merops nubicus
CAGCACGTCCTTTGGGACCCCTGCAGTCCCCAACCCAGCCACCACGTCCTTTGGGACCCCTGCAGTCCCCAACCCCACCAGCGCATCCTTTGGGACCCCCATGTTCCCCAGCATGACCAACTCATCCTTTGGCTACCCATCAGCCTCCAGCCTGGCTAGCACATCATTTGGGACCCCCTTGGTCTCCAACCCCACCAACAAGACTTTTGGGACCCCCTTGAT
>NW_008588434.1:583-925 GCF_000691845.1 Merops nubicus
CCCCCAGCCTGTGCGGTGCATCTTTTGCGACCCCCTTGGTCCCTAATCCATCCAATGTACCCTTTGGGACACCCTTCATCCCCAACCCAGCTAGTTCATCCTTTGGGTCCTCTTTGGTCACCAACCCACTCCCCGCTTCCCTTGGGCACCCCTCAGTCTCCAATGTGACCACCTCATCCTTTGGCTCCCCTTTGGTCCCCAACCTGGTCAGTGCTCCTCTGGGGACCAGCGTGTGTACCCTGCCTGGTGGGGAAGTGCCCTGGAGCCAACCCAGCCCCGAATCCCTGCTGCCCCGGCCCCCCGAGGGCCCAGCTGCCACCGAGCGCCCAGCACCACCACCCC
>NW_008588435.1:0-5091 GCF_000691845.1 Merops nubicus
AAGTCTGGTATTTTCAGCTTGGCTGATGGTGGTCAAGAGCAATTGGAGCAAAAACCTTGATCCCAAGTGCCTGAGTGTGTGCCAATTTGGGTAAACCCAAGGGCAAAGAAAAATTCTACCATCCAGAGATAGAAAATATCCCTGCAGCAATTTCACAGCAGTGGCAAGGTTGAATTTGGGTAAGAGCAGCTTGCAGTGGTGGGTGTCAGGACGCTGCCCAAAGCCCGTTGAAGAGGTTAAAGAGGGGTGAGAGTGGGCTGGGGGATGCTCCACCCTGCTCTGAAAAGTTCAATCTGAGCAGGGAGTGCTCAAGGCACATCTTGGAAATTCAGTAATAGATGCTTAAAGCCAGAATCTGGGAATTTTACAAGTGTTTGGGTTTGTTGGAAGCTGGTTGGAGCTTATGCCATCTCCCACAGCGTGGGGAAGAGGGAGACACACCAAGCTACTGGACTTCACCTTTGACAAGAGCCTGGTTTAAAGATTTAAGGTTTAAGGTACAAGCATCAAACTCTGTCAAGATGAATAGTGACTTAACTGCTAGTTTTGTGGTGGGGGAGGCTGTGCCAATCAGCTGGTAGGGTGGAGATGCTGGAATTATGGGGGTACCTTACAGGCAGGTGGATTTGAGTGGGATGTTGGCCCTGGCTGGATCCTCATTTCTTTGCATATGTGCAGTGCTGATGTGCATCCTACACGTGTCATGTGTGAGTGCAGTCTTTCAGGAGAGCTGTATTTCCATCGTGGATTGCCTTGTTGGGGCTGTGCTACATCTCCAGCTTTTCTTTACACTTCTTTTCAAACAGCTTTTCTGCAAAGCACAAGCTGAAGCTTCACAGGAACATCGCTGAAGCTTCCTTTTAATTTCTGCCAGCTCCAGGAATGGGAGGGGGGGAAAGTCTTAAGCTGGGCAAAGAAACATATTCCTGAAAAACGTTTACTTGGGAGGGATCTGGGCAGCTTTTGACCTGCTCTGGTGGAAATACTAACAGCCAGCAATGCCTCGAGTGTATAGCAGAGGGCAAAGTGGGTTGTTGGAGAAGGGGAAGCTTCCTGAGAGGAGCAGGAGGCCAAACTGTGGCCAGTTTGCCTACGAATGGAGCAGGCTCTCAAAATGGGATGCTCCTGCAAAGTTTTCACTGTGGTTTCAGTCTGTTTCCCAGCACCAGTGGGGAAAGTGGTGCCTGAGCCTGGCTTGGGCTAAGCCTGTGTCAGCTTGAGCTGCTCTGTGTTTGCAGGAAACAGGAGAAACTGTGGCTGTTTGGGATGTAGTAGAAGAAACTACTGCTTGATTGGCCATGAAATTTTTGGGCTCGTTAGGAGATGTTCACTGTGTAATTTAGGTCTTCCCTCTCCAGCATACCAGAGCAAAGGCAGAAACCTGACCCTGTTCAAGTTCCACGTTCCTGTTTTGGTCTTTGTGATTGGGGTTTCAGTACAAAATCCTCAGCCTGGTGCTGAGTGCTTGGTGTGTTGCTGCCTGCTGCCTGGTGCTGGTTTTACCTGTCTGTGCCAGCTTCTAAAGCTCCTGTGAAACAACAGCCCTACTAAATATTGGGGGGAAGTCTTTAGACCAACCCTGGTTTGCAAAAGTGTCTGGAACCTGGTTCTTCAGGGGGAGAGAAAGCAGCAAATGCAAAGTTCAGCCTCGGGCTTTGAATCACTTCAGGGGGCAATTCATGGCTAATGAGTCCAGAAATGGCTTCTCTAGAAACACCATTATTTTGAAAGATCTGGTTCCTTCTACCTTCTCCCTGGTTGTGCCTTTAAACTGGGCAGAGGTGGAATTTTTCTCCCTGGAAGGTGGCTTTTTTTTTGGCAGGCGTTTGGTGCTGGCAGAGCTCGCTGTGCTGCTGTTGTGGCCACTGGGCTGGGTGTGACAGCTGGTCACCAAACCTGGGGCTTCAGGCTGTTCAGAGCTTCAACGTGGCCACCCTCCTGCTGTAAGGAGGAGCTGGGGGGCACAGGACCCCAGATTCATGAGGTGCAGTGCATTAACACAACTGCCAACGTCCAGCTTTGTGCCCTGCTCCATCTCCAGTTACTCTGATGCTGGGTTTGGTTTCTGGAGCTGGGGTTTCCTTTGAGTGGTCTGTCAGAACTGTGACCCTGTCCTCCTGAGAGGTGGTGCTCAGCTGGGGAACCTTCATGTTCAGAGGAAGCTGGGATAACTCTCCCTATGTGTATCACATTTCTCTCCTTTGGGTTTATTTGGCATTTTTTGCTCAATATTCAGAGCACTGTAGAAGCCTTTTATTTTCCCTGAACAACTGAGTATCAGCAAAATTTGCTGTTCCACTCTCTCCTCTCCACTCTTCACTTCAAGGCAGATTCCTTGCTTGTGAGAATGGCTCTGCCATGATTGGTATTGCCAGATTCCTCCTCCAGGACCCAGAGAGAAAAGTTTCCCTTCATTTTTCTGCCCTGGCATTCTCTTTTATGCTCCTTCCCCTAAGATGTGGGTCACCCACCTCAGCCTCCTGGGAAGCTGCTGCTGCTGTGCTTGGAAGGGGATTGATTTGCTGGTCCAGGCATTTGCAAGTTGCTCCTTTTGGCCTGCCTTGTTTGTTTTTACGTGTGACCTTCCAGATCTCAAAAAAAAACCTCGTCCATATACAACCTCAGCTTCTCAGAGGATGACTTATTGATTTTAATAATGCCTTTTACCCTGCTGTTTTGGTATGTTGGCTTCCCCTCTGCAGCCCTTACTCTTAGCTTCCAAAATCTGTTTGTTTTTCTAGTTTCCATGCCGCCTGCAAGAATTTTGCTCTTTTGACTTCCCACTTGGGTGTTTGTTGTATATATTCTGTATGGGAAACATTCCTGTATAGTGCACACAGATCCTCCAGAAACACCCCAAGGGCAAGAAGGGAACGTGAGGCTGGAGAGGAGGTGGTCACAGGTTCAGGTGTTTGTGGAGGGGCATGGGCAGGGTTTGGACCTCGAGGTGCCCGTGGAACAATCCTGGCTGTGGTTTCTGAATTCAACAGCAGAAATCTGTTGATTTTGTCCACCCAGCTGGCAGGCTGCTGAATTGGAAGGGCTTTGTGTGCTTGCTGGGATGGTGCATGCCTCTGTGTTTGCAGAGCAGGACTGCAGAGGCATTAGGGGGTATCTTCTAAAGGGGGGAGAGGGAGGAAAAAAAGAGTATTTAATTAAAGCTGTGCAATAAAGTGCACCAGAGGGTTTGCAGGGCAGGAGCTCCTGAGGTGCTGAGCTGAGCACTGCACCATCCCCTTCAAGGGGCTGATGCTGGTGGGAATATTTGCCCTGGTTGAGTGTGGTTATCTAGAAACTACAAAAATACTGTACTATAATTTAAGAATATTAATTATCCAGGTAGATTTCTGGGAAGGAGTACAGATGCAAAGCACTGATGTCCCTTCTGTTGGGGTGCTGGATCAGAAAGTGAATATTCTCTTGCAAATGAGAGCCAGCACAGCTTGTGACTGACAGGGTGACTGTTGAGAGGCACAACCTGGAGCTCACCTGAGTTTGGGGTTTTGACCTGCAGGAGGTGTTGCTGTGTATCCTGGGACTCAGTCCCTAATCCAGTACTGAGGTGTTCTCTGGGAAGCCTTAATGCTACTTTGTCCTATTGTGCCAGAGTGTTTGCACCTTGTTCTGCTGAGCAGATCAATGGGAGGCTTTGGAAAGAGTTAACTTTGGGATCACTTAATTAAAAAAAAACCCTGTTCCCAGTACATAATCTACACGAGTATAAAACCAGACTGGACTTTTTCCCATGCAAGAATGACAAAAGCTGTTGTGCTGTCCTTCAAATTTGCTTTGGCAACTATAAGCCAACTGCATTTTATTAAACAGCTCTCTTTCCTCCTAATATATACACAAATGTTTGCAGTATAAACATCTGAACTACACATCTGCTTTTCCCCAGAGAGAAAACACAGTTAACTTTTTGCCCTGTTGCTGTTCGCTGGGGCTGATAACTTTTTTTCTTCCTTCTGCTGGCCAGATGAAGTGAAATTGGGGTTTGCAGCAGATGCAGCCGAGCTGAGCTGTGCCCCAGGCAGGTGTTCCCCCAGCTGGGGAGTGTGGCAATGTGCCACCTCCCTGGGAGGAGCCTGAGGCTCAAAAATGGGAGGGTGTTAAAAATAATCCTCGGCGTTCACCGTGGGCTTGGTCCCTGGTGGGCTCCGTGTGCCCAACAGCTGACTGGGCTAGCAGCTGTTCTACATTTTAATAGGAGAGTTATAAAGTTAGAAACGTGGAGGATCATTCAAAACATAAGCAGCTCTTTGTGGCCATGGAAACGGAGTTCAACAATAAACTTGCCTTGGTGAGCCTTCCAAACAAAATAATCCCACTGCACGCTGTTCAGGTGGTCTCGGGGAAGTGAATGAACTTGTGTTTCTATCTCCTTCAGTTCTGTTTGCTCAAAGGCTTATTTTATACTTTTTCCTCCCTATTTTCTACTTCTGAGAAGATATTAAACTTTGCATGTGATCCTGGTTAGGTTTTTCTCCAGCAGTGACAGATTTCTATGAGAGTCTCTCCTGGAGTGTGTTACTGATAACGGTGATGCTGGTGGGATATAGTGAAGGCTGAGCAAACACTTTGCTCATAGAAGTTTTTGGGATTTCAGGGTCCCCTTTAACCCAAGGAACTGTTCAAGCTCTGTTGCATGTTTGCTGCAGCTTCTTGTGGAAGACAGGGAGTCCTGCTTCCCTGGAGAACTGGATGGACCCTCGGGTTTCCCTCCTGCCAGCAGGCAGGTTTTCTGGCACGGCGTGGAGTACAAAAGCTCTCCTTGTTCAGGCTCTGAACCACCTTCTCTTTTGGATTCAGGGCTTTTTGGACACTCCATTGCGTTCCACACCCCTATCCAAAACAATACCAGCCAGCCCTTTCCAGCTCCTGCACAGCCCTGCTGTAGTCCCTGGCTTGCTCTGCTCGCCTGCCTGTGTTATGGTTTGGAGGGGCTGCTGTTGTTCCAGCTCCCCCCTTCCACGAAAGCACCACGGCTGGTGTGCATGGAGAGTGGTGCCCACACCCAGCCACTGCCCTCAGGTCTCCACCAGCCCATTGCTGGTTCTTAGTGACTCAAGTTCCTGGGCTGCATCAGGAGAA
>NW_008588436.1:0-820 GCF_000691845.1 Merops nubicus
CAGAATCCCATTGGTCCTCCCTCCTGTCAAGGAGATTCCCAAGAGATTTCTTCTTAAGGCTACTGCTATTCCTGACTCCAAATGCCTGGTGTTGCTGGAAGGAGCTGATCTCCTGGAGATGACTGTACAGGAGCTGCCAGGAGAGCGGATGGTTTTAGCTGGGCTGTGAAGGACTGTGTGAGCACAGGCTACAGACTATTTGGGGACAAGGACACGCCTGGTTGTGAAGCCCAGTGAGTGCAATTGCTGCCCAGCTGGGGACATTTCTTCTGCTCCATTATCCAAATCCCACCATTCCACCTTAGTTATGGCACTTAGTTTGACCTGATGGGAGCAGGCATCCCCAGGATATGAAGAGGTTCTCTGGAGCTATGCCCTTCTTCCCCAGCCTGCTCTCCTCTTCCTCAGCATATAGAGGTAGCTTTGGTGTGGGAGAAGTGTGCAGCATTCAACGGTCACTAGGTGATCATCTCACAGCAGCCTTTGAGACCTCCAAACCCCCAAACCCGACGTGTTTCCCTGTGTTCCCTGTGCAGAAGCAGCTCTTCAGATGCACGCTCTCCCTGATCCTGGGCAAGGGTTCCCATGGCTGAGAGTTCTCACTCAGGGGTCTTAACCATTCGGAAAGGCAAAGGGAAATGCTGCTCTGAAAAGGGCAATGAGCTGGCGAACAGCTTCTCCCTTGCTGCAGCCTGGAGCCCGTGGTGTCAGGGAGCTTTGCTGTGCCCAGCATGCAGGTGCTTTCTGGGTGTGAACCTGGGCAGGGCTGGCGGAGACGTTTTTGGCATGAAACGTGTCAGAGTGTGAATGTTGCTGGCAA
>NW_008588437.1:0-14206 GCF_000691845.1 Merops nubicus
TTTCTGGGCTGCAGGTGCACACTGTTGCCATCCCAGAGCCCTTCCACAGCTCTGGCTGGAAGAGAGAGGACACAATTCTGCAAAAGGATGCCAGTCCTGATCCAGGTAAAGCCTGGGGGAGGTGGGTGTCCCAGGGCTTACAGCCCCAGCCTTAGATGCTGCAACCTAGAAATCTCCCATGGAGCTTTTGCACAAACAAATCCATGTTGGTGTCACTTTTCCAGCCTCACAGAGCATGATGGAGACTTGCAGGACCTGTCACCTAATGATCCCCAGAGGAGACATCACATTTTCAGAGCTTTCCCCACCAGCTGAGCCCCATGGTGGTGCAAAAGGAGGCTGGTGATTCCCCCAGAACAAGTTTTCTGCAGTCTGGCTGGGTCTGAACTTGCCCAAGAGCATCTTCCCCAGCCCCAGCCAGCACACTGAGCACTTACACCCCTACAGATGGTGCTCAGCTCCCCGAGCAGCAGGTTTGTCTACCCAACAGCCTTGGCCCAAAGCCCATGAGAGTCATCAGATGCTCTCCATTAGCTCCCCCAGGCTCTGGGTGAGGAGGGTTTGGGCAGGAGGCACTGGGGTGAGTCCTGAGGAGGCTCACATCGGCCACATAAACACCCCCCCTAAACACAAACCTGCCCCAAACTCCCTGCAAACACACAGGGCCTGCCACTAACACACCTCTGGCTCTGAATGAGTTGATGATGTGAAGCACAGACACATCCAATACAATAATGAGCCCTTCCCATCAAATGCCAGCTCAACTGGATAATGGGCCATATTGATTGCTCCAAGGGCCAGACCAATTTCACTTGTCCTTTTAATGATTATTATGACATTATGGATATTATTTCTGCTCAGCAAAATTAATTGCCTCTTTCCCCACCCCTGTCCCTCTGGATGTGAGTCCATTCAAGTTTCCATTCCTGCGATGGCTGCAAGGATTGGACTTAATCCCCTTCTAAAGTGTTGTCAAGGCAATTTGATGGGTTTTTTTTTTCCTCTAACACTGTCACTGGCATTAATAGAAAGAAAACAATGAATGTATCTGGTCACCTAAGTAGTCAGCCTCCCCTTCCCCAGCCCTGCTGACATTTCTCTCTCCAGCCTGGACAGCACTGCTTTCCATTTTCATTTTAGCAAATGCTTTCTTTATGATCAGAGACATTTTTCATTTGTACTTGTTTGCATCTCCCTTAAAATTCAATATTTCATTTGGGGATGCAAAAGTATTGCCTGCTCTTCAAAATAAAGCCTACGTGGCACAAGGATATTTCAGATTATTTTCTCCTGTTTCCTCCACTCAAGAGCAGCAATTGCCTCTCCAGACACTCCTGGGAGCAGCAGAGAGGAGTCAGCCCCAGTCCCTGTGCACTGCAGGGCTGTGGAGGGGAAATGAGGCTTCTCAGGGCTGTCCTACACAGCATCACCCCCAAAAAAAAGGCAAAAAGAAGAGTCTGGATGTGCTGGTTCCCTGGGCCAAACTCACCTGTGGATTTATTTACTCCTGTGAGCAGTCCCTGAAGTCCCATCCATACAAAACTCCTCCAGAGGTCACAGATGTGGGCAGTCACCTCTTCAGGGACAGCTCTGTCCCAACACTGACCATGAGCATCAGAGGCTGGGTGAGCTCAGGGCTGGATTTAGCCTCTTGTGATTCTCCAGTGCTCTGAAGAGAAAATAATGAAGCTGATGAGACTCCTTTGCAGCACCCTGTTCCTGCCATCCCTGCCAGGTTACCCCAGCGAGGTTTGGGCAGGAGCAGGTGGAGCTCCCATGGCATGTGCACAAATGGGAGACTTCAGTCCCAGTTCTGGGGCCCAGGTCTGTGGCAAACCCAAAAAAAAAAAGATCAGACAACATCTGAACATTGCATCCCAGAGCTGTTGACTGTCAGGAGGTGTTTCTTCACAAACACATGGCACCTTGACACCCGCTCTGAAAACAAGCACTCAGCAGCTTTCCAGCCTACCTGGAGCACCTGGGCAGGTGGTTTGTAACTGCAGCATCTCCTCAGGCTTGGGCAGCTCTCACTGAAGTGGTCCTGGCTCCTCCCTCTGCCATTCCTTTCCTCCATGCATCAGCATTCCCCACCAACCTCCCTGCCCCATGGCAAAAACCAGATCCTTCAGAGGCTGCCTGTGGGACCCAGATGTCTCAGAGGATAATTACCATGATCTTACCTGAGTATCCCTCTGATCTCTGGCAGTAAATAAGAATTGACAAGAGAAGTGGGTTGGATACATAATTCTAATCTTCTGAACAAATTAGGTTAAAGCTGCTGAACGAGAAAGCTGAAAAAATCCCAAAAACAGATCCAGCAGAAAGGCAGAAGAATGATGAGAGCTCTGAACTCAGACGTGGCTCTGCCCTGACCTAGAGGGACCATTTAAAATGCTGAAGGTGTTTGTCCTCCATGGGCCATGACATGAAGGCTGCTGAGAAAGGCTTCCCAGCAAAGTAAGACCCCTTAGGTTGGAGTAAGACCTCTGCAGGGGCCCAGCACGAGACTCCTCAAGTGACTGCAATCCATCCTTTGACTGGCTTGAGTCAACAAAACAGAGGGCAAGGTTTTGTGTGCTGGAGATTGCTCCTCTTTGTGCATACACACCTTGAATAATCATAAAATAGTTGCAGGTAGAAGGAGCCCTTTTGGCAACCCGTGTGCTTGCACAAGGAGGATGGGAAGGGAACTTAGCTGGATGTGTTTCTGTAAGAGGTGCTGGAGAAGGGCAACGAGGCTGGAGAGAGGGTGGGAAAACTGCCTTAGCCTGAGGGACCTGGGCTGGGTTAGTCTGGAGGAGAGGAGACTGAGAGGTGACCTCATTGCTCTCTACAGCTGTCTGAAAGGAGGTTGGAGTGAGGCTGGTGTTGGGCTCTTCTCCCAAATTCCTGATGATAGGACAAGAGGAAATGGCCTCAAGTTGCCCCAGGGGAGGTTTGGATTGGATAGGAGGAAGAATTTCTCCCCTGAGAGAGTGGTCAGGCCCTGGAAGGGGCTGCCCAGGGAGGTGGTGGAGTCCCCATCCCTGGAGGGGATCAAACAACGAGTAGATGGAGCACTGGAGGCTGTGGTCTGGTGGTGAGGGAGATGTTGGGATGGAGGTTGGACTTGGTGATCCTGGAGGTCCTTTCCAACCAGAGTGATTCGATGATTCTAAGGTGAAAGCAGCCAGCACTGAAGTTGCTCTGAGAGCAGGAATCAGCCCCAGAGCTTGTCCCTCAGCTTCTCTGATCTCCCATAACAACGGCACAGAACAAGAGGCCAGGAGAGGTGTCCTGGCTCCTGCAGCTCTGGGATGTGGCCTCTCTGCCCATGGCTGTTGCCAGCAACAGGTCTTTGGGAGCAGAACGACCAGCCCGAGGGAAGGTGCCAGGAGGGTGCTGGGCAAGGAGATCAGACTCCATGGAGCTGCTGGGGCAGCAAGTCACCACTCAACCTCAGAATGATAGAACCTGCCCAGAAGCAATCCTGCCCCTCTTATCCACTGCCACAGATTTCTGATGATGTGTGAAGCAGAAGCTTGGCTTTTCCCCAGAAGGATTGGCTGCAGCTCAAGCAGCCACCAGAGCCACTGGCCTGCAGGGCAGATGTCAATGGGCCACATCCACCCACACCCTGTGTGAATGGCTGTAGCCTTGGCAGCTTTGGCTGGATCCCACCCTCAGCTGAGCAAAGACCTGGCAAAGCTCTCCTGAAGCCTTCTCTTTTGTGCCAGTCTTTTGCTTAACTCGTTTCTGGTCGCTTTCCAGGACATGTTATCATCTTACTCACGGGTTTAGGGTCCACCTAGGATGCTAGGATCTGTTACTGCCTTTCTTTTGCTGTCTTGCTTTCTCCAAGCCCAGTCTTCCCACACCTACTAAAGTCTCTGTTTTGGTTTCCAGTATCAGGAACTTCATTTCAATCCCGCACCATCTTCAGACACACAGAGGATGCAATGCAGTTGTTGAACATTCATAGATCCACTGCTCCTTCATGCAGTGCCAGGAAACACCAGCAGAACATCCCAGTTTCAGGGCCATGCGTTGCCTCGTGTGCCAGTCCCTGTGGAGCACACGTTGAAGGACATTTCTGATCAATGAGAAGGGCCCTGCAATAACAATCCATAAAACCAAACTGCATTAAGAAACCCCCTAGACTCATCTTCCCATATCTAATTAATTTAATGCTACTAACTAGCCCCACCATCCAGCCTTTTCAAGGTTTATTTGCAATGCAATTGTTGAACATTCACAGATCCACCAGCCCAGCTCCTTCATGCAGTGCCAGGAAACACCAGCAGAACATCCCAGTTTCAGGGCCACACGTTGCCTCGTGTGCCAGTCCCTGTGGAGCACACGTTGAAGGACATCTCTGATCAATGAGAAGGGCCCTGCAATAACAATCCATAAAACCAAACTGCATTAAGAAACCCCCTAGACTCATCTTCCCATATCTAATTAATTTAATGCTACTAACTAGCCCCACCATCCAGCCTTTTCAAGGTTTATTACAAGCTTTTTAATGGAGTTGGAAGGAAAATTGACTCTCCCTTGGTGGGGCTAAGTGACGTGTTAAATATGAGTCCCAAGAAAAGTTAAATAATCGGTATTAAGAATGGAAAAGGAATTTGGAAAAGAGGAAAAAAAGCCTAAAAGACCAAACGAAGTCTCCTGTGATGGAGGACACTTTGTGCTCGCACTGCCACATAAACCTGATTTGAGCTCCTGATTTGTTCAGAGCCTGCCAAGAGGAGGCTAAGAGATGAGCTGCCTCTTAATCAAATCAGCTTTGTCTCTCCTACAAGCCTGATGACACCAACACATGAAAACCACAGAGATAACAGAGAGTTCTCGAGGGCATGGAGCTGACAGCAGAATTTCCTCGCTGTCTTGAAACCACACCAATCAATAACCATTTCTTCAGAGAGGTTTGTGCCTCCTGGCCTTTGTCTCCATGTTCTGCTCTCCTCTACATCGTCCCCTACACACTGAGGTCCTTCCCTCTTAGGAGCAGGGGTTTGGATGCAGTGCTGGCCTCCAGAACATCCTAAAATCCAGGGATGAGGCTGTCCACCCTAGGAACACCAACACATATCACATCCCAGATGTTCTTGCTGGACAGCCACCAGCAGACACCCCAGCATCCATCTGCTCCATGCCTTGCTCAAGCTGGACAAAGCCCCATTAAACACCTCTGGTATAAGATGTGTTCTCATCATTCCCATCACCTTTAAACTGCTGAAAAAATTAACTGTGTCTCATAGCTCAAGCACTCACAAGCTTTGCCTTAAGAATATCATAGAATCACTCTGGTTGGAAAGGGGCTCCAGGATCAAGTCCAACCTTCATCCCAACATCTCCCTGACCACCAGACCACAGCCTCCAGTGCTCCATCTACTCGTTTTTTGATCTCCTCCAGGGATGGGGACTCCACCACCTCCCTGGGCAGCCCCTTCCAGGGCCTGACCACTCTCTCAAGGGAGAAATTCTTCCTCATATCCAACTAAACAACCCCAATTCCCTCCTATCGATGGAGTTTTTCTCATCCTAAGCCTTAGGTGCCTCCAGAAAGTTGGCTGCCCTCTGCTTCACCATCTTTTTTCAGTCTCCTGGCCAAATTGTCCTTGTATGGGCTCTCTTGTTAATGCACCTTCCACTGTCACCTCTCTGAAGAACACACTTACCTGCTTTATTAATCTCTGGATGCTGCATTCACCTTCTCTGGGCAGCTTGTTAAAAATGGATCTGTTGGTGCTTCTATCGATTTCAGGTGCTATTAACACTAATCCCCCTTCCTGTAAGTGGATTTCATGCTGCTTTTCCCCAGCCCCTGCTCCCCTCCCTCTGCTCTGCCCAGGCAGGGGCTGCCAGGACTCTCCCAGCAGCGTGTTCCTGCCTGTCAGTTCAGGCAGCTTTGCCTTCTGGATCGATGCTGGAGGTGCAGTGGGTCTGAGCACACTCAGCACTGGTTTATACTGGGAATGAGAGCACATGAGTCCGTGCAGAAGGAGGTGGAGGTGCAGGAGGACCAGCACCTCCAACAAACACTCAACGTTTGCTTTGCTCTGAGCTTCCTTGGTCAGGAATCTGTGTAATCTTGCAAGGAGGGATCTCTTCCTGTTTGCTCATCTCTGAAGCATCCCAGCTCAACTGGCAATGAAGCCTGAAATCCTTTTCTCTGCAGCCCAGCAACAGCAGCACCAAGGAGATACAGCTGGAGGGGAGAGGGAGAGCAGCAGCAAGCCTGGAGATCAAAAGGGACCTTCTCCCCCATGCCATGGCCTGGGCTGAGGGCAGTCCAAGGATGGTTGTGGAGGTGCTCATCAGGGCAGAATGAGCCTAGAGACACCCACATCCACCCCCAGCCTGGGGATCAGAGCCAGGATGAAACCCAGCAGCTCTCCCCAGCCCCCGTGTCTGGCTGCTTGGGTGCCTTGGGAACCACTCTGGGCTTTTAAGGTCCTGCAGTCAGAACAGCAGCAAGTCCCAGGGCACCTCCACTCTGGAGAGCAAGCTGCTGAAATGGCAACACCTGCTGATGTTTAAATATTAACAAGCCCATAGCCATTAAATCCTGATAAACACTCAGATGCAAAACACTAAATCTGGGAAAACTAACAGGATTCTGGGTAACTAACAGGATTCTGAGTGTGGGAGGGGGGTTAGCTGCAGCAGAACGGGCTGCTCTGAAGCTGTGTTGGGTTGGGTCTGGATCATGCCCAGCCTAGAGAGAAAATAAAGAACTTTCAAGCTTGCCTGTGCCCTTTCCCACCCCATGCACATGCAGGTGAGTGTCCTCTTCTCACTCTTCACTGAACATCTGTAGCTCAAAGGAGTGGACTTTAGGAGGAGACACCTCCATGCCTTGGAGGATCCATCCTGCCTGCTTGAACTGTGCACCCATCTCAGCAAGGAGGAGATCTGCTCTCTGCACAGCATCCACTTTCTTATTTGTGCCCACCTCACAGCAAGACGTTCCTTTACACACAAAACGTTCCTCCAAGACCAAATAAGCCCCAAGGTGGTCTGCTTCTGGCCCTTTTCATTTGAAAATCCAAAACTGCCTGAGATGTGAACCTCCCCTTCAGCTCACAGCACAGTCCGTGGGGTCAAGCACCCAGCAAGGCTGGGACTCAACACTTGGGAAGCTGTTTCTCTCTTGCTAGCAGTAGGCTCAGAGCCATCAAACTTTCATGAAGAAGAGAAAAATATCCAGTAGAAGAAAAGCACCTCGTGTAAGAGCAGCACATTGTGTCCACATACACCAAGAGCCAAGGTCTGACCATATTTATACCATGGAGAGCAGTGTGCTAAGGAGATTTAGCTACCTAGGCTCTGCAGAACATCTCACCAGCCTGACTGCAGTGCTCCTCACACTTCCTCTAGACCCAGCTCCAAGATCCCCACCATGAAACACCAGGAGATGGGAGCATGCTGCAGAGACACCCCAAAAGCTTCCTTGCCAGGAGATGCAAAACTCTGTGACTGCAGAGAGCCAGCAGTGTGAGCTGGGCACAGAGATGTTCCTCCACATACTGCCATCCACCTTTGAAGAGAAGACAACCTGCTGAGGAAGGAGAGCAAAATCCCCAGTGCTCAGCTCACAGCGGGGCTGTGTCCTCAGCTTGGTCTCACTGCACATCATGGGCAGGGACAAGCAGGAAAAAAACACCCCAGGGAAAATGCAGGAGGGGGTAGGATGCACCCTGTACCAGCCCACAGCTCCTCCAGCTCCTGCTAAATCCACCTCTGCCATCCAAAGGCCAGAGCCAGCAGGGAGCAACACAAAAGCCACGTTTGCAGGGCTTGAAGAGAAGAGAGACTATACATTATAGCAGCAATAAATGTCAGCAGCTGAAAATGGGCTTCAATTTCTGACTGTTGATTTTCAATAAAAATAAAGGCTGAACACTTCCAAGCCTGGTTAACTTGCATGCAAGCTGACAGATCCCATCAGCTTGGTTTTCCTTAAACATGGAGGTACCTGGCTGGCTAAGAAATCTCAGCTCCTCGTTAGGGAACAGATCCTTGTTGGAAATGGATTTCCCAATTCTAAGTGTGCCCTCACTTCGTGGGATATACAAGCAGCAAGCCAAGGTCAGGCATCCTCCAGTGCAAGAATCTCCTTATCCCCCACGTGCTCTCATATTTACGACTTTTCTCCCTGTATTTCTTTTTTTTCCAGTGTTTCTGCCCAGCCCAGATGGAAACAATTGAAGAAGTAAAGCTCCCATCACATCCCCTGGAAGATTATTCCATGGTCTAACAGATTTTGCCATTATTATTGTTTCTTCCTTTCTGACAGCTGAGATTTGATGCAGTTTCATTTCATCCCGTTGTGTCAAGGTATGGAGAGAAATGAGAAACACCACGACTGTAGAGAATTGTGCCTGAGAGGGCAGAAGGACCGAGACCAAGGAGCCAGAGGGGTCTGGATGGAGCTGAGGAGTGACAGATCCTGTGACAGTCCCAGTGCTGTCCCCAGCCTGGTGTAGCCTGTTGGATAGTCCATCTCCATCTTCTCCCCAGTCTCTGTTTTGCCCATAAACTGGAATAACATCTCCCAGCCCCCTGAGGCTGTGACTGCACTGAAGAGATGATCCCAGCAACCACTGGCTGGTGGGATAGACAGAAACCCACATAATTTTGCAGGAAAAAAATTAATCTCTTCTAAACTCAGGGATGAAAAGTTCAGGGTGCTGCAGCTGGAACAGAACAAGCTCCTCCTTCCCTAAATCAGGATGTGTTGTTGGGGCACAATTAAAAACAAGTCAGGGGTAATTAAAGGCAATTAAATGCTCTGAGTGGGGAGTGAGATGCTTGTGGGATGTTGTGTAGCTGACGGGCAGAGCTGTCTGCCTGGGTAGTGTGTGTCCCCTCCAGGAAGGTTACAAGAGAGCCCAGGATGGGGTGTGGGAAATCTGGGATCTGGGACATCTTCCCTGCTGCAAAAGGCAGGAAGAGGTTTCTGAAGGAGCTCACCAAGAACTGAGCTGGGGTAGGGGAGAGCTACAGCCTTTGGAGGAGCTTGGAGCTTGACTAGGAGCATTATCCCTAAAACACATCAGGATGAGACCACACCACCTGCAACAGCTGAACAAACAGGATCCAGAAGGGGAATGAAGTGACTGGTGGGACTGGAAAACATCTGAGTGCAAAGGAGAGTTGAGCTTGAAGAGCAAAAGCTTTCCCAGAAGGTCAGCAGTCCCTCTCCAGCAGCATTCACCTTCCCTGGATCACTGGGAAGGGCAAATAAGGACAGATTTCTTCAGCATACCTGGCTACACGTGGGAGAAGCTTCCTAAACATCCACGTAGAGTTTTACAGGAATTTCAACTGCATCCAACTGTGTGACAATAGGTGGAGCTCGAACTGCTGTCAGCTCCCAAGAGCAGCTGATGTGCTGGAGCACAACCCCAGCTGGAGCTCCACCTGCCTGGGAGATGCCCCAAACTGTCTTCAAGACCAGCCTGTGCAGGGTTGTCCTCCAAGCTCAGGGTGGACAAAGTCCTGCTGCCCAAATGCTTTGCATGGGAAGGACTTTTGGGTCACCGTGGTGTGGGGAAGTCCTGGCTCTTCCCACAGATGTGGGGCCTGGTTGTGCCCACCCAGCCCAGGCAGGATTCCAGCCTTGGGCCTTGGGCAGCTGCTTCAGCAAGGCCAGACCTCCAGCTCTGAAATTCCAATTTAAACCAAACTAGAGGAGCACAACCCAGCCCAAGGCACTGTGGGGGCTTTGGGGTGGATTATGCTGCCTGTACAGAGCACACCAGGGGATGCTTCCTTCAGCCAGACCCTCACACACTGCCAGAACCAGCCCAAATAATTGCTGAGGAGTGAAAGCACCCCTTGGAGACTGCTCAGGAGGGAGGAGGGAGAAGAAGAATATTTCCAGCAGCACAAAAATCCCTCCAGCTTTGACAAGGCAAGACAAGAACCTGCCATGCCCAATGTATTCCCTGCCCCAACATGTTGTCCCTCTCTCCCATGGGGCAGGAGGTGGGTGAGGGGGTGCTGAGCACATGCAACGTCCCCTGGCACCATCCCTGCAGCAGGGACCTGCTGGCAGAGCTGCTGCAGAGCACGGTGGGAGCCAGGCTGCCTCTCTGAGGCACGTTGGTGCAGCTCCTCCTCCACCCAAATCGTCTTTGGAGCCTCCCCCAGACAGGACTGCTGTGCTGTCGTTGCTCAAAGCCCAGTGACAGCTAATTGGCTTTTTAGCATAAATCCAAAGCGTCTCTCCTGCCTTCCCTTGGGAAGGAGAGAGAAGTTTTTAGCTCCTCTGAAGAGAAGAAAAACAATCTTGGATTGGAAGGGGGAGTGAGGGAGGTGGGGTAAGCTCACAGCAGCCCCAGGGTGAGGGTTGTTCTGGATGCTCTCCCCTCCTTCAGCCCCAGGTCAGAGCAAACTCCAGGAGCAGATGGGGCTGAAAGGTTTCCCCAGGACATCCCTTGCTCTAAGGAACTCACAACCCCCTCCTGCTCCTTCAGAAGCTGGAGGTCAAGGAAGCAGCTCCTCGAGGGGTGGGAGAGGTGTCAGCCCCACTCTCCCAGGGGCACAGCAGCAGGCAGTGGTTATCAGCTGGACATGGACCTTCCTGCCCCTCTGGACCTCTCACCATTTCTGTACCAACCTTCACAGAGCTGGGCCAAGCCAAGGAAAGGGGGAGAGGGATTTCCCCACTCCTTGAACCTCCTGCTTGTTCCTATAGCAACTCTCACAACTACCTGACCACGCTCAGGAGGGCAGCTGGTCCCTGCCACTGGGTTCCCCACCTTGCCCAGACAGCCCTGGCCCTCCACCTCCAAGGCAGAAAGGGGGAAGAGTGGCCAAAGCCATCTGCAAAAAGCTCTCAGTGCACTTCTCCTGGCCACAAAGTGCAACCACCTCTGGGCTGACTCACAGCAGCAGCAGCAGGAAGGTTTAGCCCAGGTTAAAGAGGACACCTCGGTTCTGCCAGGCAAAGAGCCAGAAATACAGCTAAGGAAACAAATCCTGAAGAAATAAAGAAGCCAAAACTAACCTGCCATTAAATTCTATCTCCTTGATGGATGCAAATGCATGCTGGAAATCCTTGGAGGGAGCCCAAGACAAAAATAAGGGCTGTGGGTCACTCATCTAACTCTGAAACCTAAAGACATCCTATGGAGGGGTGGCTTGGAGAGGGGTAGGGGATCAGCATCCTTTGGATCCACAACCCCCATCCCTGCTCCACGGGCAGCTGAGGTTGCTCCTGACTTCTGTGCACATCCTCATCCTTTGAGGCTTTCCCCTTGGGGAAAAAATGACTCTCTCCAATATTTCATTATAAAGTGATCAAAATTACAGCCCAAACTGGATCCTGCTGCTTGTTGCTGGGCCTCAAACCTCCCAGCTTGTGCTCAGAGAGGCCTGAGCCGTTGCCATGAGGATGATTCTTGACTGGACTGGGCCACACAGATGAAAAATAAAAAGGCTGCAAAACCCAACTGCTCTGATTTAAATGGCTGATTGCTGGAGCTGCTCTGTTAAGACACAAAACTGCCCACTTCATGGCAAGAGCTCTCTGCAGGAGCTGGGGCTGGTACAATTGGTTTCTCATCTGCTCTGAACACAGAGCAGCAGGGTGATAATTTGAGAGGGACAAGAGTTTCCTTCAGCCAGAACAAGCCTCCTGAAGGCCTCCATCCCAGGTCCCTCTGCCTTGGCCTGGGCACATTCACCAAGGCCCCAGCTGGCACCAAGAGTTCAAGCTCTCTCTGCTCACCCCAGGCTCCTCCAAGGTGCCCAGCAAGTCCAAAGTCATGATCAGGATGGAGGCATCTGCACCCACTACTGAGGATTTGGGCCCAGGGGCCAAATTTTTCATCTGGGTAAATTCTCCCTTGGGAATATTCTTCAAGGAAAAACCATGAAATGTAAAATTACACAAAGGTTTGAGCTCCTCACCGGTGATGTGGCATCAACGAGACACTTCATCTCTAAACAAGCAAGTCAACCTCTCTGGTCCTTCACACAGCTGGGTCACCAAGATCTTCAAACCTCTCCACTCATTCAAGGGTTTTTAAGGCAGGCCTTTAATTGAGAGCCTCTTCCTTGCTGCCTTAAAGGGGGGAAAAAAAAGAACTCATGAACAAGGAGCATGAAAAGTCCTCTAAAAGCACCAGAGGCAGAAGCTTTTCTCCAGCTTTTCTGCAGAGCTGCTCCTGGAGCCAAGGGATGAACAACCTGGTTGGCTGGGCTGCCCCTCCAGGCAGCCAGGGCCATGCTGGTTTTACTGGGATGACACCTCATGTTGTCCCTTTCTAGAAGGTGTTTGACATACCCCTGGGGATAACCACCCCCGTGGTACCCTGGTGACAAACAGAGGCACAATGGCAATGGTCACCCTGCCCTGGGGGCATCCTCATGGATGATCTTGATGCAGCCTCAGGTCTGTCTCCGTGCATCCACAGAGCTCTGGGAGGCCCCATATGGCAGGAGCTGCTGGCACCCAGGAGGTGTAAGGGCTGCTTGGATGGAGGCTATCTCCAAATCCCATCTGCCAGCGTGGGCTGAGCCCCTCCACACAAGGCTGGGATGGGGAGGGGGCTACTTCCAGCCTGGAAAGCCTGAGCAGCTCAAAGGGAGTGGTGTCCAAATTCAGGGTGCCATGACAACTCTAAGCTTTGGGCAAGATCAATGCTGTCTTAACGTCAACATTTTCACCTGCAGATCCCAAAGCTTTTGTAAAACACCCACCAGCTCCATCACAGCAGCAGCACATCCCTACCAGCCACCAGCACATCAGAGGGGCTATCAAGCAGCACTGGTCAAATTTGGGCTATTCCTACCCAGTTTTGGAATCAGGCTCATCTCCCTAGACCTCCTGCCACTCTCGTGGCCACAGAGCTGTGCATCAAGACAGGGTTAAATTCCTCAGTGAGCTGGTAATTACATTTTTACTGGAGTTTTAAAAGGCCATTTGAGGCCCTACGGAGCAAACATTTTCCCTTTTAATGACACCAGAATAGATTAAGAGGGACCTGTCTCCAAGAAACATTAAACAAAGGAGATGGATGGCACTGCCCACCAGAGCCAGTCGATGAGACACCAGGAGAGCAGCTGCCACAGCTTTGGCCCAGATGTGGCACGGGCAGGTCAGCCCAGGCTTCCTCCAGTGCCCCTGCTCATCCCAAACCAGCCAGCGAGGGAGTGAAGCTGTGCCAGGAAAAATAAACTAACTCCAAAGTGGTTTTGGGGTGGGAGGAGGTGTTAGTGCAGGTGTTTTGGTTGTTGCCCAGGAGGAGGAGGGAAGGGAGAGAGAGTGGGGGGAAGGAAATATTTCCCAAGCTTCAAAAGAAGCAGCTGGTTGCAATGGAAGGGAAAGCACAGGCAGGATGAGTCCAGAGGGAGCAGGATTAGTCCTCATCTTGTGAAGGTTTTTAAGTGCTCCCTGCTCTGGGTCACCACACCCCTGCCAAAGCCCCAGGGTGTCCACACTGAGCTGGGTGCTCCGAGTCACCAGGACCAGCAAGAGGTCCCTGGGCTTTGGGAGTATCCTCCACGGGTGCTTTGCACCAAGCCAGCCAGGGCACAGCTCCTCCTCACCATCCCAGGGGACCTGGATGGTGCCTGGGCTGCCCCAGGACATGAGCTACCTCCAGCCAGGACTGGTGGGGGGCACACACCGACCCCCTCCATCATCCAGTGGGATGCCAGCCCAGCCTCACTGGTGGAACCACCCCCAGAAGAAGTGCCCATGCCTGGCAGGATGGAAAGCTGCCTAATGAGCCCCAGTAAAAGCAGCAGCAGCAGCAGCAGGGGCCCGGGCAGCCCCTGCCAAGCAAACATGTTCAAATCAAACTGCAGCTTCTTTGCTCCAAAGTTTACAAGATGTTTCTTGCAGCCCTCGTTGAGCCCTCCTGCCATCCTCCCTGCACCGAGGCTGAGGTGCCACCACGTGCAGCCACCTCTCCAGCCCCCACCCTGCTCTGCTCCTGCTGCCCGTGGGCACGGGGATGTCGGCACATTTGGCACAGAAGGGTCCAAAAACCTGAGGGATTGGACTTTTCCTCTTTCTGGGTCATCCTCCAGATGCAGCTGCCTCTGGAAAAGGACACAGGATAGGATTTCTGAAGTGCTTTGGGAGTCTCGGGCAGCTTCCCTTGAAGCTGGAGAGGTGGGGACCCATGTTTAAACCCAAACTGACCAGCATGAAGGGAAACAGGAACCTCCAGGGGGCTCCACACCTCAGGTGGGG
>NW_008588437.1:14237-16072 GCF_000691845.1 Merops nubicus
CAGCAGGAGTCACATCTGCTTGAGTCTGATGAGGACCCAGCTTGTAGTGAGATGCTGGGAAGCTCTTTGATCCTGAAGAAAGGCTGGCAAGGAGATCAATGGGGAGAGAAGTTAAGGCAGGTGATGGACATCATAGAATTCCTTGGGTTTGAAGGGATCATCTAGTTCCAACTCCCCTGCCATGGCCAGGGAGATCTTCCACTAGAGCAGGTTGCTCAGTATTAGACCTCTCACCACAGTCACTGGGGACAGGTGACAGAAAAGGTCTCCCTGGGAGAAGGTCAGTCCCTGAGGATGGAGGCAGGAGGGGGTGGGATGGGTCAACAGCCAACTGGGACCTCTTGGGCCCATGGAGGACATTCCAAATTTACCTTGCCTTCATTGTCACCCCTTAACTTGCTTTTCTGCTGTTGCTGGAGACCTGGGGTGATGGACTTCCAGCTCCTACAGGCCCCAGGCATTTCCTGGCCAGTGCAGCATCAGGTGGCAGCAGGACAGAGCCTGAACTGGCGCTGAGCTGCCCACCCACACACATCCCTGGGCAGAGCTGGCAGAGATGCAGGCATGGCACACAAACACACCCCTGCCAAGTTGTTCCCTGGCACGGGCAGAGGGGTCTCAAACAGGAACGGCCCACGCCTCCAACACAATTAAAAAAACCTGAGTTAATTTCCTTGGACTCTAATTAAACCCTGGGCAGCCAGTCCTAGCTCTGGGTGTGTGCCCAGGCACCTTCTGGCACTGCAGCCAGTCCTGCTGCTTCCCTGCTAATTGCACAGCCCCAAACTGGCCTTCACCGAGTGGGGCCTCAGGTGTTGGCACACAGCACCCAGAAAAGTGCCAGGCTTCAAAGCACTTTGCACAGAGAGGCGAGGAAGAGGGGAAACAAGACGTGGAGCAACTCACCTGAAGTTCTCAGCCTTGAGGGCCACCAGTTCTTTGGCTGCCTTACAAGTCCTCCTCTGCTTCTTGGAGCACTGCCTGGTTTTCAGTTCACTGGCTGCATCACACAAGGGCCTTCCTGCCCTGTAGGACATCCCTGGGCCTGGACTTTGCAGAGGCCACCTCCATCCCTTGCAGTTAGCAGATGGGAACAGTAGCAGAGAAAGAGCTACCAGGCAGCTCTGGCCTGTTCCTGCCCTCCCAGCACTGCCCAGGACTCCTGAAAGGCCATGCCCCTGTGCAGCATGTCCATGCTCTCCTTCAGAGCAACCACAGAACTCATTGCAGGAGAGCTCAGGCATGGAGCTCAGCTGACAACAAGCAACAGGAGGATGAGAAGGTGGTGAAGCAGAGCCACAGGTGATCAGCCCAGCTTGCAAAACCTGCTGGAGCAATCCCCAAGGCATTCTCTTCTGGGGAGGTCGGATCCTCTCCGGGGAGGTCCCTGCCCATCCCCAGCCAGCATGGTTGGCCTGTAACATTGCTGGGCCAGCACACGAGCCCAGCACCTGCCAAGAAGACACTGGCTGGGGTGGCTTTAGCAGCTCGTGGAGAGGGAGGGGGCAGCTCGAGGTGAGGCACAGCCTTGGTCAGCTGGGAGGTCCAAGCTCCTTCCCTGGCCAGCAGCCCGGCTGGGTGTCAGGTCAGGTGGCATCTACACGAGGAGCCCCAGGCTGGCAGAGCAGCCCCACGACACAACACAGGGCTGGGGCAGGTACAGCTGGCACTGCTGGCTGCTGCTCAGGGCAAACACCCACCCAGGACAGGGGAAGAGCTGCTGGCAGGCTCTCGGTGCTGCAGAGGGAAGGGTTTCCTTCACCACTCCCATCCTCGTAGGGCCACCAGGGTGTCACCTTGCAGCCAGGATGGGGCTTGTGCTCAGCTCAGCCCTG
>NW_008588438.1:0-1513 GCF_000691845.1 Merops nubicus
ACACAGGACATTTGACCACAACCTTTTTTCTTATTTTTTTTTTTTATGTCTAATATAATGCTTTTACATCACCATATGATTAAGTCTACAGCAAATTTCATTCCATGGGAGCCTCGCTCCCCCTTCCAAAAAGATCTGTCTGCAAAGCACTGAAGGTTTTTTTCCTTGCAGTCACTAGGAAGAAAAGAGGATTTGAGCTGCCTGGGTGAAATGGAGAAGGAGGGAGAAGCAGCTGGAGAACAGCACAACTGAACATCCACGGGATGCTCCACTGCTCTGAGGCACACTGCCAAGGCTATCCATGGAGAATGGAACACTGGAAGCACAGGGAGCCCAAGTGGAGGTTTTGATGATGCCAATGCTGGAGCCCCTCTGCTGGGAGGCCAGCCTCAGGGAGTTGGGGTTGTTCAGCCTGGAGGAGAGAAGGCTCCAGGGAAACCTCACTGCACCCTTGCAGTTCTTAAAGGGGGCCTATAGGAAAGATGGGGACAGACTGTTTGGCAGAGCCTGCTGAAACAGGACAAGGGGTGATGGTTTTAAACTAAAAGAAGGATACGTAGACTAGATCAAAGAAGATATTTTTTACAATAAGGATGGCAAGACCCTGGCCCAGGTTGCCCAGAGAGGCAGACAAAGCCTGATCCCTGGAAACATTCCAGCTCAGGCTGGACAGGGCTCCGAGCAACCTGCTCTAGCTGCAGATGTTCTTGCTCCCAGCAGGGGGGTTGGATTAGATGACCTTGAATGGTCCCTTCCAACCCAAAACATTCTATGAAAAGAGACCTGATGGTGCTCCAGATGTGCAGCTCCTCGGGTATGCTGCTGCACCCAGCCTGTCCCCAAGGGAAATGGTGGCTACCCTCAGCTCCCCTCTAAGGCAGTTGAGAGCCACCTTGACCCCCTTCCCTCTGAAGGTGTGTGTGGGAATCACCCACTGAGGGGTTTGGGGCCACCCCGAGCTCTCTCTCACCTTAAGTTGATCACTGATTCTACAGAGGTTTGAATGCCCCCAAATATGGATCAGGGCCAACACGCTTTCTCCAAAGCAGATGACAACTTCTCCCATGGAGGACTGAGGATGCCAGCAGAATTGCCCCACAGCTGGGAACCCTCCAGATGCCACCCATCTGCCTCCAAGGGGACCATGGTCCACACAAGAGGGAGTGAGGTTCCCGAAAAGAGAATATGGGCCCTCTCCAACGGTGCCCTAAAGGGTCGGGGCTCCCTGTGCTCCTGGCAGGTGAGGTCGGGACGCTTTCCAGAGGGATCAAAACACAGAGATGGGATCAGAACCCCAACAAAGTGACCAGGCACGGCCACAAGGGCGATCTGAGCCAACCCTTCGCCTCCTACAAAGAACTGGGGAACGCCAAGGCGGGGAGGCTGCTCACTCCCTGAGGTGACCGCGGCAAGAGGACTGGGAAACCCAAAAAAGCCGACGGGCGCCCGCCCGCGTCCCCCTCAAAGGCCCTGGGGACGCTCCCCTGGGGACTGAGGACCCCCCACCGGGCAC
>NW_008588439.1:0-2723 GCF_000691845.1 Merops nubicus
GCCCTGCTGCCCACGCTGCTGGGGGGGCAGCCCAGGCTGGGGGGGTCTCTGGGCTGGGAGTGCAGACAGGGCAGCTTGTCCTGTGTGCTGCAGTGTCCAGCCCCACTCGGCGGGCAGGGAGCAGCAGTCCCAGCTTTGTGGCACCTGAAGGGCTGGATCTGAAGCACTAGAAAAAGCCTTTTCCATGACAGTGGCTTCTCTGCTCATGTTCCACACCAGGAGTGGGGCTCGGGGTAGACCAGGCAGGGATCTCTCGCTGTAGGGCCAGTTTTTAGGGGATTAGGGTGCACTTGGGGTGTCTTTTTGATTTAGGGGCAAAGAACTATGCCCAGCAGCCTGTTCTGAGGGTGGCCAGCTGGGTGCTCATCTCAGGCAGGTAAAGCCTGGCTGCTGCCCTGGCCCTGCTGCTGGTACCCAAGCTCCATGGGTGCATCTGGAGCCCGTGGGAGCCAGGCAGCTGTGAAGGCTGGTGTGGGTCAGCCTGGCGTGGGGAGCAGGGACAGTGCAGCCTGGCATCCCCTGGCAGGGCCAGCCTGGGTGGGCAGGCAGGGACTTACCCTTGGCTGCCTGAAACGGGCTCTGGTGGAGGCAGGGGCAGGCAGCAGCCCTCTCCTCTGCTGGCACAGGGGTCTTAGTGCTGCCCCTGAAGGCAGCAGGGGTGCTTTTTTTTTTTAAATTTCCTTTGAATTAATTAAAAGAAAAAGAGAAGGGAATAAAGCAAAAGAAGAAAAATAAGTCTCTCATGGCAAACCAGGGCCAACCGTCCCAAGAGGTGCTTATGAACCTGGCACTGACTGATATTTAAAGCCCTGTGAAAATAAACCTTGAAATGTTTTGCGCAATGTATTTTTCTTCTCTTATTTGACAAATACTGATCACCCTGATTTGGAATGTGCTCGAATAACAGAGATGGTCATTTGTCACCTACGTGCACAGGGGGGGAACGCCCAGGGATGGAGAAAGGAGCTGGGAGTTCTCACTGCTGCTTGGCACAGGGGTCACTGTGGGCTGTGCAGCCAACCCCTCCGTGCTGTCCTCTCGGCCACGCTGCTGTCCCCTTCCTCCCTTCACTCTCCCTTGTTCCCTGGGATCAGATCCAGCCTGGGGGAGGGAGGTTTTCCCTTTCCCTGTGGGGTGGCTGTGGCACCGCTGCCCGAGCTGTGTGAAGCTGGGGGGACCTGGGGCACTGTGGGCTGAGGGAGGTGCTCCAAGCCTGGCCTGTGACACGAGTGGGTCCTGCAGGGCTAGACCAGGGGGGTGTCATAGCTGGGGTAGTCAGGGGCTTGCAGGGGTGGGCAGGGTACCCCCTTTCCTATGGGAGCTCTTTGATCCTTGTGGGCAAGGTGGCCAATCTTTGGTGAGCTAACAGGTGTGCTGTGGGACCAGGCCAGTGCTTCCAAGGGTGTCACTGCCCCAGGGGAGCCCTGTGCTGCAACAAACTGCCCCTGGGGGGCTGGCAGAGAGGAGGGAGCTCCTGCTGAGTTGCCTCTCCCCTCTCCTGCTGGCAAGCTCCTCCCGTGGCCGTTCCTACCCGTCTTCCCAATATCTTCTGACCCTGTTGCACCTCCGACCCCTTCTACCCATCTCACATCCTCTGCAACTGCTCCCTTGCTATCCATCCCTCCCTCCACACCTTCCTTTTCTTCCCCTTGCCCCCAGGTTCCATTCTGTCTATTTGGGTTCCATTCTGTCTATTTGAGCCACCTCTTCTTGGGTCCCCCTTCCCCGGGGCAGGGGCAGGTTCTGGAGCAGCACGGGGAGACGTGGGCAGGACGTGCCAGGAGGTGGTGCCAGGCAGCAGCCCCGTGTGCCCCAGCCTCCCCACGGGCACCTCGGCGTGCCAGGGGCTCTGCCAGCAGCCCTGCACCCCATTCCTGGGGGTCACCTATCACCCAGGGCTCTGGAGAGCAGAATGGTGCTGCTGGAGCTGGGCTGGCCCCGGGGGGAGCTGCCCCCTCACCCAGGAACCCCTCTCTCGGCAGGGCTGAAGTGGCAGCAGCTCCTCAGAGCTGTCCCAGGGGCTGGGCGTTGCTGCTGTTGTGTGTTTTTGTGGTTTTGTTGTGGGTTTTTTTTCCCCCAGATGTGACACTCCTGTAGAGTCCTTTCCAAGGGGCGAAGGGAGGTGATTAGTGTTGTGTTTGCTCAGCCCTGGCTACAGCTGAACAAACTTCTTTTTTTTTTTCTCCTGAGGAATTATTATTCGGGTGAAAATTAAAGCAGTTTACTTGTTAGTGCTGCTCTGTAGGATCCAGTGTTTTTCTTTCTTTTTATGTCCCCTTTTCTTTATGATCCCAAAGACACCCCAGTGCCCGTGGGGCAGCAGGTCTGTGTGGGGCTGTGCAGCCCGGATGGTTTTTAACTGAGCTGGCAGCCAGGCTGGCTGGGAGCACAGTGGGAATGTGAAGCCCCTTTCCCTTGAAACTGCTGGTTTGAAAAATGAAAATATTATTCCTAAACCCATGATTTAGCTTCTTCTGCGAGCAGGCGAAGCAGATGTAGTGCAGGCAGCATCCTTGCTCGGGTGAGGTGTGCCCACCTTAGGTGTCCTGGGGTGGGTTTTCAGGCTCCTGCCACGTAGGTACAGGCCCCTTGCCCCTGATGGGTGTGGTTCTGCAGAATCATAAAGATTTGGGTTGGAAGGGACCTTTGAAGGTCACCGAGTCCATCCCCCTGCAGGGAGCAGGGACATCTGCAGCTAGAGCAGGGTGCTCAGAGCTTGGTCC
>NW_008588439.1:2733-3108 GCF_000691845.1 Merops nubicus
CCACTGGGATGGTGCCAGGGAGGGGTCATCAACCACCTCTCTGGGCAGCCTGGGCCAGGGGCTCAACACCCTCAGCATCAACAATTTCTACCTTTCACCTAGTCTAAATCTCCCTCTTTTAGTTGAAAACCACCCTGCTTTGTCCTGTCCATCAGGCCCTGCTAGAAACTGTCCCCATCTTCCCTGTAGGCTCCCTTGAAGTCCTGGAAGGTCTTGTCCCAAGAGATGCCGTCTCCAGCGCCGGGGTCTCCCCAGCAGGATGAGGTCCTGGTCCAGCCCGCTGCTCCACTGCGGAGCATCCCTGTGCTGGAGGCTGAGCAGGGGGCCGCGGCGGGGCTCATCCCGCACCCCCTAGGGCCCGTCCCGCACGCCGGG
>NW_008588440.1:0-220 GCF_000691845.1 Merops nubicus
GTGTCTGGTGTCCCCCGTGTGCGGTGAGGTGCTGTGCACGCGTGTGCCCCGCGTCCCCGCGTGTGCTCCGGGCACGTTACACCCCCACGTGTGCTCTGTGCCTGCGTGCTGCGTGCGTGTGTCCCACGGGGCACAGGTGTGCTTGTGTGCACACGCGTGGAGCCTGCGTGGCGGTCACTGCGGGCGTGGGTGCGTGTGCTCTGTCAGTGTGCCAGCAGTG
>NW_008588440.1:436-646 GCF_000691845.1 Merops nubicus
CCTGTGGTGGGTGGGTGTCCCTGCGGTGGGTGGGTGTCCCTGCGGTGGGTGGGTGTCCCTGCCTGGAGCAGCACAGCCCCGCTCCCCTTTGGGCTGGGGTAGCTGCGTATCATTAGTGCCCTGCATGGTGCCAACCTGCCTGCTGTCATCTAGAGTGAGGAGCTGCTGGGCCGAGAGCGTGGGTCTGGGGCAGCCTGAGGGAACTCGGGC
>NW_008588440.1:666-886 GCF_000691845.1 Merops nubicus
GGGCTTTGGCTTTGCTGAGCTCCAGCACCCCACATCGCCTCCCAGCTCCACGTGTGCCCCTCCAGAGACGTGTGGATGTGTGTCCGTGTGTTTGCACACGCGTGAGTGGCTCTGTGCACAACTAGACAGACTTTTGTAAGGGACTTGCAGACCCTCTCTTCGTTAGGTGCTGTGCGTGGGATCGGGACCAGATGGGAGGCTTCCTGTGGAGCTGATCCCC
>NW_008588440.1:942-2109 GCF_000691845.1 Merops nubicus
CCTCCTCACTGTTTCCCTGCACCCCAGCGCCACCTTCCCGGGTACCTCCCTCCCCCTTTGCCTGCCCTGCTGCCCCCCCCCTCCATTCTTCCTGGCTGACACTCTCACAAAGCCCCGAGACAAGCTTTCAAAGGGGCAACTCATGCGGAAGAATTGCTGCTCCCCTCGCCCCCCCCGTGCTCCAAACGCAACCCAGCACTTTCCCAGCGGGGTGAGGGGCTCCCACTCCCCCAGACCCCTTGTTTGGGGCGATTCCCTTGGTCTCTCAAAGGGGGAGGCTGAGGGGGCAGGAGGCCTTGTTCCCCATGCCACCCACCCACGAGCCTCGTTGTCACCCTGTGGTCCTTTCTGCTTCCAGAGCAGAAACTCCTGTAAGCCCTTGGGGGTCTTGGGGCAGGACAGTGACGGTGGGTGGGGATGGAGCTGTGAGTCAGGACCTGGGTGCAGAGGCCAAAGGCAGAGCTGTGGCTGGAGACCTGGCCGTGGGCAGGGCTAGGCAGTGGCAGGTGGCAATGAGACCCAGGCACCGGGCAGGAACCTGCAGGCAGGGGTGTGACAGTGGGCTGGGCTGAGCCCTGTGGGCAGGGGTGTGATGTGTGGGTGGGACAGGGCAGGGTTTTGACCTGCAGGCTGGGTGGGGACCCACGGGCAAGGCAGGGCTGGGTGGGACCTGCAGATGCTGCAAGAACCCATGAAGAAGGCAGAGCAGCGTGCCAGTTCTGGTCCTCTGACCAGGAATGGTTCTAACTGGCTGTGCCTTAGTTTCCCCCTCCAGCAGCCAGAGCTCACAACTGTGATACTTGCGTGTGTGCGTGAGCGTGGGTGTTTGCGTGGATGTGGCTGCCCACGTGTGTGATTTCATTCCCTCTGCAACAGAGGCTGCAGTGGGCTTGGACTCTTGCTGGGATGGGACCCTCTCAGTACAGTACCAGGCATGAGGGCACCGTGCTAAGTCAGTGTCTGGGGATGTTTGTGGTGGCTGGACCAGGGAGTGCCCCGAAGCAGTGTCACCGTTGTACCGAGCTGTCAGAGGTGACCTTGAGCTGCCGGGTTCCTTGTGCTTAGGGCCTGTTAACTCCCCTGTGCTGGTGCCACAAGGGGCACGAGGGCCTGCCAGGGACAGGCATAGCTTATTTGAAGGGAGTGGTGGATGGCCAGGTGGCTGTG
>NW_008588440.1:2177-2416 GCF_000691845.1 Merops nubicus
CGAGGGAGGAGGGGGGTGTGGGGGGGCTGCATCCTGGCCCCACAGACGTCTCCTCTTGCCCCTTCTCCCATCCATCCCAGGTGGGGATGGCCCCCAGCTCCATGGAGACAGTGGGAGCTAGGGTAGGGGGGGCCACACTGATGGGAAGGGAGCACCAGGATCTGTGTGCTTGGGAGGGGGCAAGGGAAAATGCCAGGGCCA
This sequence comes from Merops nubicus, assembly GCF_000691845.1. Classification (NCBI taxonomy): domain Eukaryota; kingdom Metazoa; phylum Chordata; class Aves; order Coraciiformes; family Meropidae; genus Merops; species Merops nubicus. The sequence continues at coordinate 2,379 of NW_008588440.1, forward strand.
CCATGGCAGGATGGGGGTCACCAAAGCTTCTGGGTATG
>NW_008588441.1:0-207 GCF_000691845.1 Merops nubicus
GAGAGCTTGCCCGCCGGCAACCCCGACGGCGACGATGACAAGGTCTACTTCTTCTTCAGCGAGACCGGCAAGGAGTTCGACTACTTCGAGAACACCATCGTCTCCCGCATCGCGCGCGTGTGCAAGGTGGGCGCAGGGCAGAGGGGGGGCCTGGGGGCCGTGGCCAGCGTGCCACTCACTGCTCACACCGGGGGTGCACGCGCGCCC
>NW_008588442.1:0-10497 GCF_000691845.1 Merops nubicus
TATAATATAATATATAATATATTAATTTACATATTACCTAAAATATAGCATTTTTTTCCATTTCAAGCAAACCACAATTTCAGATTTTCAAGGTATTTAGTCTACCCTGAGGATGAGTGGTTTAGGAATATCTGGTATATTAGTTTAGAAATTACACCCTCCTCAAAATTACATTCTTCATGATCTTTACAATAACTTACCAAGTAACAGAATTATCATTAAATTATCATTTACACTACACCCCAGTAGATTTTCAAGCATTATTCCTCTGGCATTCTGGCATCACGTGTGGGATATTTCCTTAACCAGAAACATTCTGTGGAAACGATCAGAACCAGGTAGTTGGGTCTGGTTCTGATTTATCACACTCAGCACAGGCTTTCACTCCCAACTCCATCCTGTTTTCTCCAAAATTACTGTATGGCAGGGTTCTCAGCAGATTTGTCCTCTGTTTTTAAACAGAGATGATTTACCAGTGCAAATTTCCCTGTATTGCTCCCTCCAAATAGTCCCTCTGCATTCTGAAATGACTGTTTCCTCTAAAATAATTGCTAAGGAAACATGAATTTCTAAAAAAACTCAACAAAACAAAACCAAAAAGTCTTATTACCATGGAAAAAGACTTTAAGAATATAAACAATCTAGTTCCATGGTGTGTATAGGACTCTCCAAGAACATTTAATATATTATTTATCAGAAGGACAGGCTGTAAGCCTACAAAAATTTACAGGCACAACTCTGATGACAAGCAGAATTTCAGGCAGGTCACAGAAAGCATCAGACCAGAAGTCTAGGCAGTAAATGTGAGTGTGGTGGATGTCCTATGGACAAAATCTTTCCTCACAGCCCACCCAGCTACTCGGTGGTTGCTCTCAATGTCCACAGGACCTAAGAAAATTCCTTTTGCACCAATAAGTAGCTTCATGATGCTGCATTTTTACCACCCCTGGGCTTACCAGCACACAAAACCACTGCTGCTGAAAGCACTGTGAGGACCAGATTCAAACTGTGGACTGTTTCACCATCAATATTACCAAATCCTTACTTTATCTCCTGCTTATTTTTTTAGGTGCTCCAACAATTGCCCAGAAAAATCCAAGGAGGGTTTGGGTGGACACAAAGTTCTGTGTTTCACTTGGCCCAAGGGCCAGGAATCATCCCTGGAAGCACACAGATTTTAACAGCAAAGATACAAACCTAAACTTCTCTGGTGACTTAAGTGCTTTAGGTGAGCCAGAGATGTCTATGCTGACAATTAAAATGGACCACATGCCATGACAATGTTCTTTATAGTGTTAATCCTTCTTCCTTTACATCAACACCCCCTTTAAGAATGATTCCTGGACTATACTATCCCCTGGTCATATTAAGGCTGATGATGGGACAGCGACCCAAGCTCTGTCTTGGCTTTGTTCTGTTTCCAAGCAAAGCATCATCACCTAGATATCCCTCTCACACCACAGAAACCCTCCTCAATCTTGGCCTAACAAACACCACGGCAGCTCTAGAGTGATGAATTTTGTACTAAAGTCAAAGTCCCATGGGGAGACAGGGTGAGGAACTTCAACCAAATGCCTTGTCATTAAGACCTCAGTAAAAGGCACAAGATTTAGATGTCCTATTACTGACTGCTGCACTTCAAACTTGTGCCACAGCTACAGAGAGAACTCAAGATTTCCAAGTGTAACCTACTAGCTGAGAGCACTTCAAGTATGGCTGGAGGGGTTGGTCCCCAAATTGATGTTAAGAGTTGCATCATCACTTGAGTGGGAGATGCTCACAGTGGAGGAACCTGAAGGTTCAGGATCCACATCAGGCTAACGAACCACATGGGAGGAGCCTAATGGCAGAGTATGATAGATGGCAGTGGTCTATTTTCAATCTTTTATTTAATTTTATTCAAAGAATGGAAAAGCAACCTTGAAAATGAGATCCCTGCTTCATCACTCTAAACCCCACATTATGGTGAAGTGTGGAGTCAAATACAGGTACTTGGATTTTTGGTTATTTCTCATCTCATATACTTGCTAGTGTCCACCAAATGGTTGTGTTTAAAATGGACATGAAATTAGTTTAGTAGCCTCTTCTGAAGCTTGTAAGCCACTTCACCATGTTGCTAAAAGATTACACAATTATGATCCAACAAGTGTAAGAGCTCAATGGAAAACATGTTAAAAAGTTTCCAGTCTGGTTAAATGCAGAGTAACTAAAATCATCTCATGTTTAGCCAAAAGTTTAATGTTTAAAACTCAAGTATTTCTAGCTGAAATATTCCAGTACCTCTAGCAAATCTCATGGCAGGTCATCAAATAAAGAGTTAACTGCACTAAATTACTGCACCCTAATTTAAATACTCTTCTCCCAAGCTGAATTTCTCTCACCTTTTAGTGTGAAAGGTATTTCCAGAAATCCCCAGTTTCACTCAGCATGTACCTTTGGTGTTCACAGTTTCATCCCAGAGACAAATATTTCCTCATGTGCAAAAGTTATCCCATACAGCTGAGAAAAAATCAGTTTTCCTTTAAGGAATAAAACATATATAATGTAAATAAAGCTGACTTACTGTTGCTGTGGGAAGCATAACTTTGAATATCCTCACTATTGTACATTTAAATTCTCTCCCATAATGTTGCATTAACTTTTTTTTTTTCCTGTTTTGCATTACATTTATATCTAATGTGATTCCATTTCCCACTCTTTACAGATGCAGATTAGCTACTGTAATGTTCCTGATGCAAAAACTGTTTTTGGTAAATCATATCAAAATGTTTCATGGAACTCACTGAGAAGTGTTGATATATGGAAATTGGTCTTTTTAAAAATTGTTCGTAAAAACCAAATTGCATATTTTGAACAGCAACCCCCCTCCCCCTTTTCTATCATCACTTCCCATATTTCTGGAGAATTAAAGGGAATGGCACATCTGTGACATTTCAAAAGGAAAGTTCCTATTATTGCTGGTCTAATGCTTATTATAAATACACTGTACAGCATGTTGCAGTAATCTAAACAAACAAATGTTAGTAATAAATCTTAACATCTTGCCAAATTTATCAGCCTTGCATTGATAATGAAGCTTTCTGAGTGAACTCTAAGGATTTTGTTGGAGGAAAAACCTGTGTAGTTTCAGAGCTCCTTCAGAAGAAAGTAATTTCAGATGATAATTCATGACCAATGACCTATGAACCAACAATTGACTGTAAATTTATTATAGTATTGAGTGTATGCATTTAAAACCTGTCGTGTGGCACAACTTGCACTGGAAACAGTCCCTCCTTTGTTAGAGAAACCCTCTGGAATATTTCTCTTCTTTCTCTAGTCATTTCCTGCCTTTTTGGTAAGCTTCTTCCAGTTCAGAACAAGATAATGACAAATTATTCCCAGCTAAGAGTCAAATTTTTTAGGTGCTACATAGAATATTTTTATAATGACTATAATGGTAATTACTGAGATTAATGTACTTAGGGACAAATAGAGTAGCTTCCAGAGACAGTATTATAAGAGTGCCCATTAAAATCAGGGTAGAGCACAGATCAATAGTACTTAAGAGACTGGTTGCTTTCAAACAATTCATATAAGAGAGGTTAAATTATATCAATAAATTATATTATTCCAGTGAACAGTACTGGTAACAAAAGTTGAGAGCACAGAACTGAATCAGCTGCTGCTCAGTCCATACCAAAATATTTTTCCCTTGGAAACCAAGCTGACAAAGTTATGCTGCAGTGGCAGTGAGCACAGCAGTAAAAAGAAGAGTGTTTTTTCTAAAAAGAAGAGTGTTTTTCTGAAAAGAAGAGTGGTTTTTTTGCTCACCATAATCCACAAGGAATGGCTCTATACTTCTGATTTTGTGGCATTTCATTGAGCATTGACTTTCTATGCATTCTGTGGATTTGGGGTCTGGTCTGCTTGTCCAGAATCTATTCATGGCAGGTTTTGCTGTTGATTTGAATAGTCTAATGATGTGCAAAATAATATTAATAAAAATTTAAAAAGCAGATAAACCCCATCATAGATGACTCTACTTGAAACCATATATAAGGAGTTGTGTATGTGCAAACATCTGTACTTGTATATGCATGTATTATACATATATTACATGTATATTAATTATATATAAGTATATATATCTGTATATATCTATATTATATATAGTTCTATTAATAATTACATTATACTAATATAATATATATATTTATACACGCATGAGTCTTTGTATTTCTACACTCATTACCCACACAGACCAAACTCCACACATAGAATTGAAGGTATTTCTAAAGATTATAAAGAAATGAGCATGTTACAAACTTCTGTAATTCAAAATTGATCACAAGTCATTCTTAGAAGATCCATTCATTAGAGTGTCTTGCTCGCTCTGACTTATATTTATCATCTATCAAGCACTTAATCAAAATGTTACACAGCTTTGACAGAGAACTTTCCTATACTCTGCAGGGTATGACTGTAAAATGTCTTCCTTTCTTTGACTGCCTGATTGAAAAATCAAGCTTTGAAATTTTATTTTAATAACATTGTTAGAGGTCTGTGTATTTCATTTCATTGTCAAAGTCTAATAGAATAATAAACCTTGATATTTCATCAGCCTTAAGTGTTTTCTTTTTTTCTCTCTCTCTTTTTTTTTTCCTTCCCCCCACATAATGCTTTTAGGATTTTAGTTACTTAGTAGATATAAATTGTTCTCTTGGCATCTTTATTGTTGATTCAGGTATCCTTAACCTCCTTGAGCACGTAGAGACATCCTTTCATACTTATACAGGATGGAAGTTTGCACAAAAGCTCCATCTAATTTATACAGATTCTCCAAAAACAAAAACAAAACTTAATCTCGTTCTGCAATTTCTGTAACCCCTCTCCTATGTTTTTGTGGCTGGAAATAAAAGAATGAGTGCAAACAATAAATCTTCCTCTGAAAACAATGACCAATTATCAGTAATTCAGAGGTAAAAACAGATTAAAACAAATCACCTTTCCAATCTAGTCTTTTTTATATAAATCTCCACCTCAAATGCTCTTGTGAGTTGTGTTTTGTTGTGTGTAACTGGTAGGACTGATCAATAAAAGGAAAGAAATCAGTTTCTCTGGAAAGCTGAAGAGATTTGCAAATTGGTTTAATTCCAATCATGGGCCAGTTACCACTAAAAACATAGCACACTTTTCTAGTTTGGTTTTTTATTTATTTTGTGGGGTTTTTTTTACCTCTAATTTACCAATAAATGAATTCAGCTTCTCAGTGTTACATTTTTGCACCTGAATTTTTATCAGAAAAGTCAAAATATCGAGTCACTGGGTTCTCTACCTGAGTTTTATCCCTGATAAGGATCTTTTATCACTCCTTTTTTTCCTTACTGATACTATTCTGCAAAAGGGGAAGGAATAAGGAGCTTTTTTTTGGCATGCTCACCTACTCTGATACCCATTTGAAACTGAAACCAAGGGGAATGATGGGAGATTCAAGTGACAACAGGTATATTTTAACAATTTAGAGGAAATCTTTAAAGAATGCATTTACATTTCTTCAGGGAAGACTTTGAAACCAGAGCCAGCTTCTTCCACCAACTGGAGGGGCAGGAGGTTCAAAAAGGACTTTAGCACAATCTGAGGCTGTAAATATTGTGTAATTGCCTCACCTCTGCTTTAACCTTTGAGTTCCCAGCAATTCCCAATGCGTGTGCTTTTTTTTGTGTCCTTTTGCAGGGCGAGGTGAAATCTCTGTCCCAATTTGTACCCTGCAGCCTGACCTCTGATCTAGATTGCTCGCTCGGAATTCAGTTCCGAATGACTAGTGTTCTGTCAGGCAAAATCTACATAATCTGCTGTCAAAGACTGTCAAACAAATGGTTGACTTCATACACCCCATTTCAGGAAAATGATCAAAACATCAGAAAGCAAAAAAAGAAAATAATAAAAAAATAAAAAAACCCTTTTCCTTAGGCTCCAAAATACGGTACAGAGAATGTGAAAATACTCTGGAAATGAAAGAAACCTTTGAAAAGGTAAAAATGAAATTATTCCTGGGAGGATGTAAATAGCCCCAAACTGCTGAATGCAGACTGTCTAATTTTTACTTCAGTTGGGGGAAGAATTTTTCCTATTTCGGCTTGAATTCTCGAAATTTATTTATTTCTATACACATAAAAAGCTCTCAGATCCAGAGTACAGTGTGATTAAGTTTGGGAAGGGGTTACTAAACAGCAAGCCATGATATGTGATCCAACAATTGCATGGGAATAATTATTTAAAGTCCAAAGGTCTTTGTTTAAAAATGTCATCAAACCGGCCGACTTGATATAAGCCACCATTAAAAATAAGCTCAGATATTCGTTTTCCTCAGGGGAAAAGGGCAGTTAATACATCCATTCCTAAATGTAATTACATTTCCAGTGCTGCGTGGATTTTTAGAGCACAACTTGTATCTTAAGAAATGATTTTTCTTTTGTTCTTGGAACAAAGTTCCTTGGAATGGTAAAAGAAGAAGCTGCGGGCACGCTCCATTTAATCCCTGTCCATTAGAAATCACATATTTTGCTTTCTAAGAGCTGTACATCCTTTTTTTTGTACCTGAGATTGTTTTCTTTCTCCTGGCTTTCTAACAATTTCACTTTATCCTTCCTCTAGGTGTTTTTTTTTTCCCTTTAATTAAGCCTTCAGAGACACTTTATGCCTGTCCTGAGGAACGGCGATTCGCTTTGCTAAAGGTAACGTGCTATTTTCCCTCATTATAATAACCACCAATGTTTTTACAACTGCAACAGTTCTCCCCCAGTATTAGCATATTTTGGCTGAGGTATTGTTTTACCGTGACCTGTATAATAAGTGTCACATTAGCAACACAACAAATCAAACGTTTGTTAATTTTCCTCGCTTTCCCACACAGCTGCTGGTGTTATCGTGTCACCAGATTTTAATTAATATGATAAGTAACACTCGCAAGACAACAGGCTGATTTTTTTTTCCCCCCCCTTCGTGTGGATGCCTCTCTGTGTGCACACGTGTAGAGCAGAAAAGCAGCAAATAAGAGACTTTTGTGGCAAATCGCCTCGTTGGCGTTGAAAGCCTGGAAAGAGAATTCTCTCCCAGCTCGCCCCCCGAGAAGAGCCTGAAAATCTGTGACAAATGTCCTCGATTTAGCCATTCTACCCTTTAATTTTTACATTTTGGAGCTTTCAGAGCCTGAGAGCTACGTGGCAGGCTATTTGAATCTGCCTCATTTCTTTCGCCCCTAGATGAGTAACAACAAATATGAGCCTGACTTATGAAAACCTCAGCAATTGGGGTTTTTTTTTTTTAATTCTTTCAGGTATTATGTTCTACCAGCTGGATTGCTGTAGTACAAGTCAAAAGTGCCATCTATTTGTAACAGCTAGAAATGCACCAGAGGCCACTGTTGGAGTGGAGCCCATGCAACAACCACGAGCTTTCCCCTGCACGTCGCCTTCCAAGTCTTCCCTGGGGTCACCAGGAAGAGAAAGAAGAGTCAGCCAAGAGCTTGAGGGAACCCCCATGGGAGGTTCAACCACAATTTCCTTTGGAACACGTTAACCACGCCACGATTGGCCTCTAGAAAGAAATTCCCTGCTTCTGCAGAAGCACCAAATTGGCTTTTTAGTCTCTGTCCTGGAAAGCATAGAAAGGAAATGACTTCAAACTAAATTAGGGAGCTTGCCACGTTTTGTGGAGGGCAAACTTCTGAGGAGCAGGTCGTTACAACACGTTTTTTTCAGTAGCAGCATGAGAGATAGATGTAGATACACAAACCCACAATTGTATCTTATTGTCCTATAATTTTAGGACACTCAAATACATTTTTATTAAGGATGTGGTACAACTGAAAGTGCTGGTAGTAAGTTACCATTTCTAGCAGGATTTTGTCAGGCATAGGGTGATGTCCTCCCAGTAAGTGGAATGATTCTTTTCAATGTATATGAAAAAAAAAAAGACTAAGCCTTGAAGAATTTTCAAGTCAGTTGTGTTCTCTATTTTAAGGGCAATATTGAGCTTCCTACAACCTTCAAGTGGGAAAGTTGAAGAATGTAACATATATCAAAATGAAAGGAGAAAACCCAGAGCAGCAGGGATCTGAAAGCAGAGCAGTGAGATGGGAATGGGTCTTGCAGAGAAAATTCCCCTGCTGATATCAAAGGAAATAAAAGTGCACACAAAAAAAAAAAGACACAGAGCTGCCTTCTAGAAGGCCCTGTAATAAACTACTACTGATATTAGGCTGCTGAATTTTAATTCCCTCCTCCACTAAAATGCCCTTTTTCTTTTAACCTGCTTCTCATTATAGCTTGGAAACTAACTCTCCCCAGAAAGAGGCTGCTGGGAGAGAAAAAAATGCCCTGATAAACTCCCAGCATCACCAGGCAGACCCCAAGTTAAAACACATATATGTGCCAGAAAAAAAACAGAAAAACATTTAGCATTTTTTTATTAGAGAAGAGGTGAATGTTATTGAGCAGTTCAGAAAACATTAAATAGGCAAAGGGAATGTATTGACTGTGATTGAAGTACTTGTAGATACTATGACCTTAAAGTAGTCCTCAGGAAAAAAGCATTTCAGAGCTGCACGATTCCAAAAGGAACATTGAAATATATATTTATCCGAGCCTGGCAGGCTGAGTCTGTTCCAAATGAATTTAAAGTGATTTTCCCATTGATATCAGGAATAAGATTACAATAGAGTGCACAAATAGTAGTATATTCCCCAGAATAATGCATTTTCTTAGCAGTCTGGACAACACCCAGCTTAAAGAGTGTTGTCTGTAAGACAAATGTAACACCAGAGGATAAATGGATATGTAATAATAAGAGCCACATCTTGGGTGTTTCAGTAGGATCAATAAGGGGGTTTATTCTGTGCTTAAACACATGTGAAAAGCCTGTCCCAACATGATCCTGGCTACTGGCATCTAATCCCACTGAAGAAGAGCTCAGGAAATTGAAGCTGTGCCTAGAAATTAAAACACACCACAATATGCACAAGGAGAAAGAGCATCTGCATGGTCAAAACTTCTGGGGCTAAATGCAAACAGTTGGAATAGTTTCAGGTTTATCACTGGGAGGAGCTGTTTAGCATCTTGCAAATAATAAAAAGGAATAGCAACCATTCTGCTGTTTAAGCAGAGAAGAGTCACTCCTGTGATCAAAGGAACTAAAACGTGGCTCTTCAAACTTTGCAACTCCAGGAGCCATACCAGCAACCTGCTGAAAGCCAAGTTCCAACTCCATTTCCATAGCTATTTACATAAATCTAAATGCAAATCATACATCCATACAGGCATAACACTGTCATCGTTTGCATTTTTATTCCCTTTGACTGACAAACAACAACTGCTTCTCTTTTGGGTTCTTTAGCAATAAAAAAAACCCTAACAACACCACCACCACCAAGCCCAGAGTAGCCTGATGTCCTTTCCATAGGCTTGAGGAAAGTTTGGAGATTCATTCCATTCGATGAGTAGACACAGTTTCAATCCTAATGAAGGTGCCAGCATGCCCCACAGCTCCCAGTCCTATTATTTGTCCCAGAAACATGTGTCTGGGTCATCAGTACAGGTGGAGAGAACTAAATCTGCACTTGGAAACCCTCTGACTAGGTTGAGAAGAGAAGAGACTTTGCAAAACAGCTCACAGAGCTAGAGTTGTGCACCATACTTCCAGAAGTATTCTTCACTACAAGCCAATCTTTGACCAGTTAATAATAAGAATGTCTTTTCTGCCCTCTTCATCTAAATAAATATTGATAGTTCTTAAGAATTGCTGGAGGAAAAAGCTCAGAAAACTTGATTAAAGGACAAATTTGAAAAGGAAACTGAGCGTTCCTAGGCACAAAACTATCCCAGCACACCAATCTTAGGGACAATTGTGTGGCCAGTTTGATATCAAATAGGTAATAATAACTCAGTTTAAGACAAAAGTTAACAACCACCATGGAAAACTTCCACACTCATGTTTATGTCTAAGTAAAGTGTTTAAACTGGATTTTTATGTACAGATTTGCCCTCCATCTGAGAAAGATCTACAAAGACAGACATCTATTATTGTGATACAAATACAAACACTCATTCAGGCAAAAAACCTCAGCTTTAAAATTTTGTTTCCTGGAAATGTGAATTCCTATCCTCCTCCTCTTAATTCCTCCATTTGCATCAGTGCTTGGCACTGACCTGGTAAAAATCTCTGCAAAATTAGCAAGTGGATTTTTTTGCCAGGTTCTCTCTGAGCTTTGCAGACAAGCCAGTCTTGCAGGAGGCATTTGGACCTGTTTAGCAAGAAAAATTATCAATTCATATATTGGATCAGCAAGCTCTTGCCTCATCTGTATTATCTGTGCTAAGTAACTAAAATAAAGAGACAATATTGTAATATGGAGAAGGTTCTGTTTGGTCAGTTAAGGTGTTTCTGAATTTATTGTGAAGTATTATTACTATATAATATATATTATCATAATAATAATTATTATAGGCAGAGAAGTTG
>NW_008588443.1:0-19773 GCF_000691845.1 Merops nubicus
TAAATGATTCTATGATTCTATGACTCATTTGGGACCAATGCCTCTGTCTGCAATAAACACTGAGTGAGAGAAGGTCCCTGCCCTTAGGGATTTACAGTCAGACACACAGGGAGCACAGAAACACCAACAGAGGGTTAGAAGTAAGGTAACTGAGGGCATGTGACACAAAGTGGTCTCTACTGAGCTAAGCTATACTCCAAACTAGCCTATGTTTTTTAAGATTATATCACTTAAGATTGTATCCTATATTATGTTTTGCAACGTGTGTCTATGTGGGCTGGTTACCTGAAAGCCCTTTCAACAGCTCGAGCAATGCAAATCATAAATTATGCTTACACTTCCTTCCAGACATTTGTGTGTCCTTAAATTACAGTCATGGGTGCAATGCTGAGACAGGTAGATAGCCCATCAGCCCCTTTCAGAGCTAGAGCCTGGCCAGCTCAGGGCACATGCCACCCTGAGGATGTGGGAGCAGCAGGTTCCCACTGGGGCTAGCATTTGCCTTGTGCTCCCAGGACCCCCATCAGGCTCCGCTTGATTTCGCATAGCTCAGATGTATTTACAGCTACCCCTGCTGTAAACACTGCTGGTGTAAGCATTTTCTGAATTTCCGAAGCTTTTGCATCACAGAGAACCCAGACTCGCCCACCTTAGTGCTTTGTCAAGACAATTTCTTTGAAGGTATGAGGTATAAGGCATCCCCATGTTGACCCACTAGCATTATGAGCTGAACCATTGTTCTGTCGCCCAAAGAAAATCCCTAGGAAATAAGTGTCTGTGAGAGCCTAGCCAGGCTTGAGGTCAGGTCATTTTATTTTACCAGGTGTTAAAATTGCCCTTTGTGTCAGGAGTCTGTGGCTTGAGTATAGGCATCCATGTGCCTGATTGTCTGTCTGCCCACCTAGTCTGTTGCTGGTTATTTGGGATGCCCTGGAGCATTCAAACCATCCCCTTCAGGATGTTAGATGTGAATTAGAGAAGTCCTGCACTCTTTAGAGCAGCATTTTGGATCCAGAAGGATACCCTGGGGCACCTGAAATAGCACCAGACACCTGTTCATGGGCAGAGTATCCTGCCCTCACTGTCTCCAACCTTACAAGCTTTGCATGTATCTTACTAGGGAAAAAAACACAGCAGCATATGTGTTCCCTGAGAATATGGTAATAATTCCTGCTCTTTCCAAATGGAATATTCATGGGAATTCTGAAAAAGCAGTCTGAAGGAATCCTCTAAAACCTTTGTCTAGGTGTTTGATGTGCGCCAGAAAGTAGAAAGTTATGTGTAACATGCAGGCCAATGGTCCCTACAACACGTGTATCACAGTGATAAAGTGAAGCCCACCTTCAGCTTCGTGAAATGCAAAATAAAGAAGGACCTCTGCTGTCTAGCTGCCCTTTCCACACCAGGAAGTTCTGCCTTTCACATGCAACAAGAGTACTTGTACTGTTTAGTCAGGGATATTGTAACACCATTTTGACACTCTTTACTTCATCTCCATTTTCTTTTGTGTCTTGTGTCCTGAGCCAGGACTGAGGCATTGCAGTCATCAGGGATGTTCTGGACTCTGTTACAAGGAAATGATGAATTTGTGCTTTATTTAGTCTCAATCAGTGGAAAATAAAAGCAATGATGATGTGTCAAGCAGCAATTTTGGCACAAGTTGCCAGAAAGACAGGATCTGGGAAGGTTTGGGAAAGGGCCTGCTGGGTTTCTTAATCCACCGTGTTACAGTTGGTAATGTAAAATTTTACCAGAGTTTTTAGAGAAGTGAACTGGTATCTTGTTCACTGAGATGTACAGACTCTTCACATTGGGATGCAGAAGAAGGTTACTGAGGAAGTATTCATCTTCTGGTTAAAATGCTTAACAAGGAATAAATGTTTTTTAAGTCATACTCATTCAATAAAATTTGGCATAAATCACTGAAGTTTCTCAGTGTATCAGCCAATGTACTTTGTTCTCTTAGGCATACACGCTGCACATGGCATTAACTCTACTGAGCATCTGTGACTATACTATGGCAATAAAGTTGTCATTTCAGCTGGCAAATAATTGTTTATAAACACTCCACTAAATATTTACTGGTTTCAAACCTCACATCTGGAGAAAAAAAAAAAAAAAGGGAGAAAAATTAATCCTGAACACCAGCAATAGAGAAACTCATAATTTGGGTAATAAAGCTACAGGAAAAGCACATAAAGGTAAAAATTTAAAAATCACTGGTTTATTCCCTGCTTTTGCATTTTTTTTTTTTTTATACTAAGGGTCTTTTCCAACCCAAATGATTCTGTTATTCTATGAGAGGTGCTCTAAGCACCCACTGGCAGGCATATCCTTACAGCACATATGAGACAACTTATCCACTTTTTGATTATGCCAAAAGATAAAAGCATGGCATGAAGCAGATGTGATGCAGTTAGTGGATGCTGGAAGTGCCCTGCATGCCACTGTCCCTCACTCCCCAAACTCATGGGAACCCCTGCACCATGCTGGGGCTTCAACACAGGGCTGCTCTGGCATGGGAGAGGAGCTGGTCAAGGGACTGGGGTCTTGGGTTGGACAGGAGCAGCTTTGATCGGGCTGTTGGGCAGCTCCAGTGAGGGGAAGAGGGGGTAAGGCTGCATGTTCCCCATGGAAAGAAGCCAGGTTAACTTTCTAGGGGAAAAAGTAAAAGCATTGCCTGTCTTTCTTACTTGCATTCAGAATGACTAAGGCCAGCCCTGGAAACATCATCTTCAGGATAGATTGTGCTTGTTTACAGGCTGTTTGGTGTAAGTGATGGTTCTTTAAATTGTTTTCATCACAGGAATCAAACATCACTACTGGTTTTATATAGACAAAATGCAGGGCACAAAAGTGAATGGCTATTTTCTTTTTACAGCCTTGGCAATACAAATGTAATTGATTCAATGCTTGAACTCCAAACCAACAGAGACTTGGCAGCTTGCTCCCTCCTGAGGATGCTGGATTCACCCCAACTTTTAAGAAACAAGTAACACTTTCTTGATTTCAAAGGTTGTTGAGGAGGACCTTGGGCTTTGCCAACAACTGTCTACCTCTCACCTTTCCTCTCCCCTTGTCCCCCACGCACCAGCATTCACAACATCACTCATGTGCAGCTGCACATTAGGTCAGGTCCTCGCATGCTGTCATGGATGAATTCCCTGTTCATTTACTTTGCTCTTTTATGGAAAAATAATTGATTTAGTCTTTGTGGAGGCAACATTTCCCTTCTTACTTTCCAAGAGTTTGTTATCTGTATGTTTATTGTTTTCTTCAGTGATCTGGGAGACCCTATAGCCTGACCTAACTGTAACCCTTGTTTCCTGTTTCAGATAAAATACTGTTAAATGGCTAACAAAGAAAAAAAAAAACATGCCATGGAGTGCTGCAGGAAGAGATGATGCCACAGGGTATTGCAGTTGAGGCATCCATAGGGTGTGGGTGCAGCCACTGCCTGCCTCTGAGGCAAGCCTAGCAGCTCCCCAGATGGAGGTGGGAGCAACCCCAACAGCTTGAGGAGGGCAGCAGAGCCAAGGACTCAGCTCTCTGCAGCACCGGCAGTAGTGAGAGCATTGGGGTCCAACACAGGCATGGGGTGCTCCCCTGAGTGAGGGCTGAGCTGATCCCCATGTAAGGGGGTAAAGGAAGACTGGCCTCCAGGAGAAGACAGCCTTGGCAAGTCCTCATATTTCATCAGTGTAGCCATAGTGTGCAACATGGCCCATTATGGAGTTTGCCTGATTCTTCCTGGTTTAAGAGCCTATTTTTCACTCTTTATCCTGCTATCACCCGCAGGTTCCCTCTAAGTATTTACACACATATGCATATATAAATACACACACACAGACCTCATTCAAGCCTTTCCAGGAAGGAAGCCAGGAAAAGTTTTCCCATTTCTCCATAATAAAATAAACAAAAAAAATAAAGTTAAAAAGTTGTTTTCTGCTGTTTTCATTGAAAAGCTGCGATTATTTTAAGAGAGCTACACCAGCGTGACTCTGAGGAAAACATAGTGAGAGTGACCACAGTATTTGTACTTAAAGCCAAACTTCCCCCAAGGCAAAGCATGCAAAACCCAAACTTCCATGTTGGCTAATTAGGCAGACAAACCTCAGGCATGAAAGCTGGAGGTGGAGTTCATCACCAGCATTTTGGTTCAAGAGTCCATGTTTAATATAATTGCTGTTAATATGAAGTTTCTTCTTCTTCCTTGCTTTTTGGCACCGGTGAGGATGCATATCAGAGCTGACCTGGGTGCAGGGCATTGTTGCTATTCTTTATCCTTTTGACTAATTCAAGCACTGTGTTTAGAGATTAATTTTTACTTTGAATCTGCATTCTTCACTTTCTTAAAGATATATATAATGATTTTAGTAGAAGTTATTAAAAGTCTCATGAAGATTTGCTTTACATTAATATTTATACATCTTTTGGTCAAGTGGAAGCAATAATGTAGCCTGACATCCAGGTATTTAGAATCTTAATTCTTTTAATGTAATGAAAGAGTTAATGATATATTTCAACAAGTTCTGCTTCCAAGTGCTCCACTGATAGCTTCATTTTCCTTAACACTCCTAGGGTAAACACACACTGCTTCCTATCATTAATTAGTTGCTGAATTTTAGAATCTAACTCACTGTGTTCAGAGAAGAAATGTACAGCTGAATGTATATGATTTTATAAAATGTGTTCAATTACGTTTTTAATCCATTTTGTATTTAATTGTTGATGTTCACTCAAGATATACGACTCTGGATTAACAGTGACCGCTTGACTCCTTGTGAATTAGTTTGGCAGTTTTAAACGAAAAGTATCAAAATACTTGATCTACACCCACTGCCAAGTGTCAGGGACAAGCCTGTCACCCTGCAGGGATCATAGAATCATAGAATAATTTGGGTTGGAAGGGACATTTAAATGTCAGCTAGTCCAACCCCCCTGCAGTGAGCAGGGACATCTTTAAGTAGATCAGGCTGCTCAGGGCCCTGTCCAACCTGACCTAGAATGTTTATAGGGATGGAAATGGGATGGAGCTTCTACCACCTCTCTGGGCAACCTGTTCCAGGGCTTCATCACCCTCACTGTAAGAAATCTCATCTTCATATTTAGTTTAAGCCTGTTCTCTTTAGTAGAAAACTATTACTCCTGATCCTATCACAACAGGCCCTACAAAAACAGTTTCTTCATATCTTTCTTCTAGGATCCGTTTAAGTATTGAAAGGCCACAATAAGGTCTCCCCAGAGCCTTCTCTTCTGCAAGCTGAACAACCTGAACTCTCTCAGTCTTTATTCATTGTTCCAGCCCTCTGATCATTTCTGTGTTTTCCTCTGGACCTGGCTCCAATAGGTCCATGTCTTTCATGTGCTGAGGACTCCAGAGCTGGACGCAGTGGTCCTTCTTCCACACCAAAACCCAGGGGCAGGACCTGACAAGATGGATGGGAGCTGAGGTATCTCACCACACCTGCTGGCCTCTGTGATAGATGAGGGCAAAGTAGGTCACTGCACTGGACGTACTACAACTAGTCTTATGTCAATATAATTTTTATAGTATTTTTAATTGTTCCTTGCTCATATATAGACAAGCTTCAGATGAAAAATAAGGTTAAGAAATCTTTGGGGAGTTTTTCTTAAGTGGTTGTGTTACCATTTGTTATATTTTCACACATATAATTACAAGTTATCTTTGCACCAGATACTGTTGGGGTGGAGAGACTGATTTACGCTTGTTGGTAAAAGAGGGGCAAGGTGTCAGAAAGGTACTACTTTACCTGTACACCTGTTTCAGGTCCAACAAGACCTCACCCATCTTTCAGAAAGGAAAATCTAAGAGAAAACATCATGGTAAAATGTACCTCAGATAATTTTCTCTTTGAAGCCCTGCTCCAAAGTCACCTGAGAGTTCAACAATTTCCAAGCACATGTGAAGCATCAGCAGCATGATAGATACAAGGAGGGAGAACTCAAAGCAAGATGGCAACAGTTAAATGTGTGGTTTGAGTGAGTTCAGTATTAATTTAGGAGATTGTGGTCATTTCAGACAGAGAGAGAGAAAAGGGTGGGGAGTGCTGCAGACATGATTCCTCTAAAAGCTAATTTCTATAGTAGTTAGTATTGGAAAATGGACTTGATTCACATATGCCTCATTTTGAAAGGAAAACTGTGTTTTCTAGTTTAAAATGAGTGCTGATTTCTTGAAGCATATCACAAATATTAGTGGCAAAAACATCTTTGTGTGTGAATTGATTACTTCATGTTCTTTTCTCAGTCTATGTACAGCCAGCTACAGAAGTTAAGAGAGTCACAACGGAATCTAAAAGATACTCTACAGGTCTCCATGAGATGGTCTGTTAGGGTGAATCTGCAGCAAAGTTGGGCATGTCTTATCTTCCATGAAATACAGGCTGAGAATAGCAAGTCAGTTCTTCTCAGTAAGAAGGCAAGTTACAGAGAAACAACAAAAAAAATACCTGGTTAATTTTGAACTGTTATTTTAAAAGCTTCTAAGGCTGAAACATGGGAAGACTTATCATGCTATTACACAAATCAGATACGCTTTCTGATTCAGATTTGGCTGCAAACGAGATGAGCATACAGCTATGTTGCTCTAATTATATTAAAATGTGGCTTTTTGAAGAACTATATTTTCTTCTACAGAAAAGACTTTTTAAAGTTTGTCATTCTGCAAAACAGTCTGTATGGTACATGTATTCTGACATTCATATGAATTGTGTTGTTTAAACTAAGTACATAAGAAATGGTGTGCAAAAGCCATCATATTTTAATAGATATAGTTCATGGAAGGAGTACTACCCAGAGCAGAAATCCATTTAAAAGCTTCCGAGGTGCCTTTCACTACATGTACGCACAGTATACTGCTGCTGGACAAATAGATAAATGTAACCTGCTGGACCTGTAGATCAATTTCTGTATTGTTAGAGCCAAGTCAAAATGAGTCTTTTGCACTCTTGACCCCAGACAGGCTGGGCACTGGTAAAGGCAGGTCAGCCTGCTGCTTCCTTTATGGTTAAACGCTGATAACCCCTTTAAATTATCTCTGACTGAAACCCAGAGATTATGGTAAGGACAGAATAAGAAACATGAGGGTCTCCCGTGCTCTCCTGACACACCAGTCATGATGAAAGCAAGGGGAGTCATGTTCACAGCAGAGCCTGGCCTGGCTATCACTACTGAGCATCTGAGGTTTTGCTGGGGCAACTGGAGAGGATTATTTCCCACAGGTATCCATCCCAGCCCTCACAACTATCCCCACCCCGTCTTTGGATAGTTACAGCAGAGTGGGTCGTGTGAGCAAGTGAGTCAGTCCCTTCTGACAGAGGAAAGTGCATGAAGCCTGGGATTGTTTTGGCTAGAGAAGACCAGAGGGAGGGATTACTGCCATCTAGCATGAGAAAGGCTGTTGTAGAGGAATGAAACCTTTTCTTCAGTCCTGGATTGCAGACACTGAAAGGGAGTAGGCAGTAGCTGCAGAACAAGAAGGTCAGGTTCAGCATAGACAGGCTTTCCCAAACGCTGAGGACAATGCACCACTAAGAGGGCTAATCTGAGCAGGGTGGACTCATCATTTCTGGAGGCTTTTAAGAAGAGGCTGGAGAAGTAACTTTCAAGAATAGCATGGGTCATCAAGACAGGTGATGGTCCAAATCCCCTCCAGCCCTGTTTTTCGACCATTCTAGGACTTTGCTGAAACACTTTTTGAAAATTTACCTCCAAGGTCAAACTTTCTGGGTTACATCTCCAGGAAGTACTACAGGAATGCAATATCCATTGTGCACAGTGTGTATACTGCTATTGTAGGTCTGTACAGCAGTAGGTGTTCAGATCTGTTTTTGCTACCATTCTTTCCACCACTGAAAGATACTCTCTACAAAGCTTTGAGGTAAAGGAGCAAGCCAGTATACACTTCCAGATGAGTCATTAAAAGCCAAATGAGAAAATCAGCAAAACAAGAGACTCCATCATCCCATCCATAAGTTAACACTCTTCTTCATTTCTGCATTGTGCTTAATTGTCCTTAATCCTTATATGTCACTTCAGAATTCATTTTTCTCTTCACTGAACTAAGTGGAAAAAAATCCCAAGGGGCTAAAACCAGAGATTACCTTGACTAGCCTTCATAAGTCTAAAACCACCACAAAACTACTCTGGCTATGCAGGCAGGAAGAAGCACGTAGAAATAGCTAATGTAGACCATGCCAAAGAGAAAAAAAAAAGAAAAGTTTTAAAATTAAAAAAAAAAACAAAACAAAAAAAAAGAAAACCCAAGCTGCAGCATGCTGTTAATTGGCGCCATCCAAATGCCAACGTACACGTTGTCCTTGTGGTGGAGGGCAGGCAATTGGTTGTAGTAAGTTAAAAGACGTCTGTGTCTTTCTTTGTAAATAAATAGTTTAGAGTTCTCAGATTCCTAGCTAAATGGTTATGAAGTTTATCAGGGCTTGCAGATAGTGTTGGTTCAAAATAGGAACTTGCAATTATCACTCAATTACAGTCCTTCGAAATCAGACAAGGAGGCACCATTGGCACAGCCCCAGGAAAACATTCAGTACAGAGATACTAATCAAGATGCTGCTTCTATCAGCTAACAAGAAATTCATTTTAATACATTGTACACTGAGCAGTTTGATGTTGTCAGATCAATTTGCCCCTTTGATTTTGCAGAGTCCCTGTGAACAAAGTGTAAGCTAAGGCTCTGATTCATTCCAGCTATTCCATTATTTACTAGAATGTCAGAAGATTTTGCAACTGATCTTTTATGAGGGACTTAAAGCGTGTTCTCCAGACGAGGGAGGGAGGGCATCGAGCAAGCTGCTGAAACGTAGTAATTCAGCCCACCAGTCATCCATGTCAGCTCCACAGAGCTTTGCCTCAGGGATTTTCTGAGTTAAGAATATAGTGGTTGTGGGTACAGCTTGGCTGGACTTACGCACTGAAAATGCAGTCTGTTTTCTAAACAACAGGGACCTCTCCCACTAGCACCGCCTGGGGTGGTTTTCATTGGGGGTCCAAGGAAAGACATAGCAATGAAGGTGAAATGGGAGAAATGAGATGACTCACGAGATGAGATGAAAGCATAGATGTACAAGTCAGACAAATTCTCCTTCATTTAGGAGGTCCAGAGGGGCTCACCTCAGACCAGAAGAGCTTTTGGCACATGTAAGAATTCAAGCAAGTTGTCAAATAAAGTGTGATGACATTGACTGTTGCATTAGCTTAAGGCGGTAAGTACCAGCCAAACAGAAAAGTATGACTGATCCCCTAGAAATATTTCACAGAGGTAAGATGAAATAAGCTTGCCACTAATTTCCTCATAATCTTGCAAATGCAGAGGAGGACATCTTCCATATGAACATCAGATTAGTGGAAACTATGAACCAGCAGTGGAAAACTGCTTTCTGCAGAACCTGACTCTGACTTTGCTCATCTAGAAACACAATATAATTTCTTGGAAGGGCCCAAGACAGACACAGAAACATGTCGCACTTTAGTACTCCATGCAGTACCTAAATTTAAATGCACAGTCAAAGAGGTGCTCAGACCTGGTTAGTTTGCTCCTTTGTGTTTTACCAAGCTTTAGAGGTCCAGGAGTGCTAAATAGCAAAACTGTGATACAACTGCAAGATAACAAAACTGGAGCAAGAAAGTATTTTAAAGCATTACTCAAAAGTTAAAACATTTTGGTTTGAAAAAAGCGTCTCCTAGATGTTTCTGTATGAAAATAGACACTACAGCCATGCCAACAGAGAAATCTATTCAAAACAGACACATTTACCAAACTTCCTACAATAAGCAGTGTCATCACTCTTTTGATAAACTCCAGCAGTAACACTGTCAGCTTGCTCCTAATGCTCTCCTGCACAGCTCTGTGAAGCCCATGGCCCACTGAATTTGCAGACGTTTGTGCAGCACAGCTACCAGGATGAAAGTTGTTGAATGCTGGACAAATAACTCGATGAACCAGCTTATGCTATCATGGGATACCTGGGTCAGGGCTCCTTCCTGATATTTCAGATGATGAGTTGAGCATTTAGAAACAAAAATCTTTCCCAATTCTCCAAAAGCCTTTCACCATCCAGATGGCCTTTCCATCTAGTCCCAGCTTCTAACAATGAATGCAAATCACCCTGTAGCACTGCTGCAGCCTCTTGCTCTCAGCTGCAACAAGCATGCAACACCAAGGAGAATGATTCTGCTGCTGTTCAATTTATAACAACAAGAGCAAAGCTGTGGCAGACAGCAATGGAGTTTCCTCCCTTTCACTCTCTCACAGAAGTCAGTTCCTCATGCCACTGTTTCCTGAGAAGCACGCATTGATGTCTGGAGCTGTTTGCAGTTACTTCTGCTCAAGGCACAGATGTGTGTAATGCAAGATAAACAAATAGCATAAAACAAATACCAAGCTCTCTGTTAATGATTTCTTTCCCAACAGGAAGAAATCATCATCACTCTGTGGCTATCATCTCTCTGCATGCCCCTCAGCAACAACAGAGGAAGAATGTGGTTTGCTTGCACTATGTTGTTGATTGTCTGCACCTCTGTTTCAGTACTGCTGCCACTGGCTCCACAGTTTGGCTCAACTTTGGAGAAGAACTGAGGAAAAAAAAAATGAATATTTAGTGCAGTCCAAGTTTCTCAGTTATCATATCCTGGCTCAGCTTTTTAGTCAGTTTAGAAAACTGAGGTGGGGAAGAAAGTATAATTTCCAGCAGACTAATTCCTCCATTGCCAGCTGCACTGGCTTCCTTTGTTGACTTCTGTGTCTCCTTTCTTGTAAGTGAAAAAAAAAAAAAAAAATTAAAAAACCCAAACGAAAACAAACCCCACAAAAATCCCCTGGCTCCTTGAAGGGAAATTTTAGCCTCAATTTTACAGGTTTCCCTGTGAGGCAATTGCTTATATTCATTCCCAGTCTCACTTATTAACAGCTGGAAGCAAAAGAGTGGAAGAGGTTGTGCACAAAGAGTGGAATGAGCAAAACAGGTGAACATGGTAGAGGGAATGGCTGGGCTCAGGAATGAGCCTGCGCTATGCAGAGGAGAGCAGAAGAGTTAGGGTAAGCTGTGTTCTGTTTCTTCTCTGTGGAAGCTGAGAGTGAAGGTGGTGTGACAGGATCTAAGTCAGCCTGAGCTCTGGGATGGCTATCACAGCTCCTCAAAGAAGGATGAAATTACAAAACTGCTAAAAAGGGAGGTTAGAAGCAAGTATGCTTCTATATATTTGTAAATAGATAAAAAGTGACCAAGCAGGAAATTAGAAGTGTTTTTACACATCTCTCCACCTGCACACTGTGTCTTTGCAGACGTGAGAGTCCTACCATCAACATGATGACATTCTGAATTTGCAGCAACCATTGTACAGCAACTTCTGGTCCCTAGGAAATCTTCCTTTAGTCCTTTTTAAGGTCTCAGTAGGTGTGTGCTCTGTGCTTCTCTCAACAGCCAGTCAGTTGCTATTACTTTGAGCAATTTGATCACAGCACTTTCCACTGACTATTTCTCTTACCTGCCACTCCATGTCTCAGGGAACCCTATCTTCCTTTCCTTCCACCTGATCTGAGGAAAGGAAAGACAACAGGAAAGAGGAAGAGAGGAAAAACACCACCACAGAAGAAAAATAGATACTTGAGTCAAGCGTGAGATACACATAAGGTTGCAGGACAAATGAAGGAAATCAGACTTGGCATGACCTCACACCTTAATTTAACATTCTATAGTTAGTATGGTGTTACCTGTTGTTCTTTGCACCTCTCTGGTTATCAATCAAATGCCTAGAAAGATGCTTTATCTTGCTAATGACATTTAGGTAAGAGGAGGAATGAAAACAAAAGAGGAACGCAGTGTCTGAAGATGGCATTTTTCACTACCTGTTGTATCTAGAGCCTTAATAGCACTCCATTGCATTAAATGTAACTCAGAAAATTGTTGCTGCTTTTCAGCAAAAAACTT
The DNA here is from genome assembly GCF_000691845.1 of Merops nubicus. Classification (NCBI taxonomy): domain Eukaryota; kingdom Metazoa; phylum Chordata; class Aves; order Coraciiformes; family Meropidae; genus Merops; species Merops nubicus. The sequence goes on from NW_008588443.1 coordinate 11,970, forward strand.
CACTGCATTGAATTTATTTTAGAGTCAACTGCCCTCCTGGAAAACGTCTGTGTTTATCAGGAAAACAGTGTCCCAAAAAGTGCAAGTCCAAAACTTTCTCTTTGTTTGCTGAAAGCCAAAAAGGCTTATGCTATGTGAAAAATTTCCACAGAAAAAGAAAAAAAAAGTCTTTTCTTCAGATGGACACAAATTTAGAGTCAGATGAATCATAAATGTCATGCTCTGGAGGAACTCTGCCCAGAGAGTTCCTTTTCCTGCTAATGTCGTGTGTCTGACTTTGTGGTTCACTGCTTGCATATGCCCCTGACTGACATTCCCCTAGAAAGTTCAGTGAAATTTCAGAGAAATTTCCCTCCACCCTATGCATGTCATTTGTGTTTTATTACACTTCCAGCTGGGTTCTTCACCTTTCACAAAGGAAAACACATTGCCCCACTTATTGTTCTGGGGTGAAATATAGGTTTGAGTGTGCATTTTTGTGTGTATGTATATACACATACGTACGTATATACGTGTAGAAAGATAGATACATACATATATATATATGTGTGTGTGTGTGTTTCTATGTATGTATGTGTCTATATATATTTCATGGAATGTTTTTATAGGCCAGCAGTGGAAAAGTATCAGGTAGGGTCTTTTTCTGGTAGCACTCAGGAGAACACACTAACATTTTGTACCTTAAATGGAATATTCTGAGTGGAAGTCACTGTCTGTTTTGTGCTGTGTTTAATTTTGCCCAGGTAGCAAGCTCGACACTAATTTCTCCAAAAAGAGTGAAACCGTGGTCAGTGGAGGCCCCCCAGGTCCAGGGGCTGGTGCTTTTGAGTCATGTACCGAGACAAGGACACTCAGTCTTGCCCTCCACGTCAGTTCAGGTTGAGTGCCCCCTGTCAAGGCTATCCCCCTGTGAGGTACAGCAAGCTGTGCTCGGGGCCTCGGCCCTGTCATCCTGTCTCCCATTTGGGCTCATTTATTAAGAGAGCTGGCGGGAACCAGCCATGGGGAAAGGGGCATCTCGCAGTGACAAAGCCGAGGCATAACGAGGCTCTCTGCAGCCAGGACTTGTCAGGGCTGCCCTCCCCAACGGGCACTGAAAGCCAGCACTCCAGCCCCGAGACTGGGCACCCTCTTGCTGGGGGCCACTCCTGGGGTGCTCTGGCTAGGTGCTGGTTGGGATTTTCCGCCTTTCGTAGCGGTGTTAGTTTGAGGCTGGGCATGGGTTTGGGTTATTTAGGTTAAACGAGTCTCCAGTGGTCAAGTACTCACAGCAAAGGCCAGACCACAAAAATCAGCATGATAGTTATTTACCATAACCATATACAAAACCACAAGCAGCAAAGGTTCCCTCAAATACATCAGAGACACTGCACATCTCTTTATTAATGTCTGTCTGCTTGTTACACTTCGGTTTGCCTTTCAATTGCAAATAAAACCAGAGAAATCTGAGCAGGAAGAAACAAATCAAAGAACAAAAATAACAACAAACAAAGCAAAACAGGGTTCTGAAAATGCTTCCCTCTCCCTCACATTATTGTCATTGTTTTAACTTTTAATTGATTCTACTCCATCCCAGCACTGACGATTAGTGATAGGCAGCTATAAAGTTCTTTTATTCACTCATAAATAAAATATCTGCACTGTTTGAGAGTTGTCCACTCCCTTTGGCAGTAAGGAACTTGCCACAAATTTTAGTAATCTGTTATAATCAATCCAAAGTCCTCTGGCCAGAGGAAGCAGATACCTGGTTAGAAACAGACTCTCTCTGGCTCTGTGTCAGTGGCTTTGCTCTGCTGATTCTTGGTATAATTGCCATTTTTATTCAGACGCTCAACCTAACCAGACACACCTTGTTTTGAGGTACTACTTCTTTTTATAGGGTTTTAATTTTTCAGTCTTATGAATCATTTCCATCTTTTTCAATCAAGAAATTAAGCCTGGCTCCTAACCTTTAGGTTTTTTACACAAACTAATAAAAAAAATTGAGGTCTCCTTTGGTTTTCATTTCCTTTTTTTTTTTTTTCCCAGCCCTTTTCATCCACAGCCTTTTTCCTGGACCTTTCCCAATCCTTCTCCCAGGCCTCTGGCCCAAAGTGAGTTGTTTCCGATAATATTTCCTCAGAGCCTGAGGAAACGTCCCTCCTGCGAGCTCTGTCCAACTGCTGACTCCATGGCCAGCAGAGAGTGGGTTTTACCACTCAAAAATAATAGATTGAAGCAGATTGACATTTCCAAATTATGGGAAACTCAGAAATTAATAATTCCCGTAAACTGACTGATTTGGGAAAAGGAACAGAGACCTTTAAAGCTGCTAGAAGGTGAGAAGCTCTCGGGAACCTGGGAAAAGGTAGAGCAAGGGATGTCCATCCCTCTGTCCATCCTTTTCAGGGATCCCTTCCCCATCTGAGCTATTTCTTTCTTCATCTTCACTCAAACATAGGTAAAGTGATCTGACCTTCTGTGCAATTATACTGAAGAGGAACTAATGGATTTATTTACTGCTCTCTCTCAGAAAGTTTTCATTGATTAGCCCATCAATAAGAGGATTTTTAAAAACACAAATACAAGTTAGATGGTCAGCCACCACCTGTGCCTTTGAAAATCTCTCTTTATGGGACATGTGTATCTTCATGTTTCAATATTGTATGGAGACATGATAACATTTTCAGAAAAAAAATGCATTCTCACTTGACCTGAATTTGCTTGCAAGTTGAGTTCAAATTCAGCAAATCATGTCAAATGAATGAAAACTAAGGAAAAATTGTTGCAAATGTGAACTTTGATATTTTGGAGACTTCAAAGATAACATTCAGAAGCATTTTAGACATCAGTCACTCCACCATGGATACGTGGTTAGGGCAACCAAATTTCATGCCCTGCTATGAATCAGAAGGGTTATTACCTCCAGTTTACCACACTTCACTGTCATAACCAAAAGCCGCCTTCTGTTTAAGGAAGGCACTGCATTTTAGGGGTTAAAATTAACATTTGGCCCCAAACTCTTAATTTTCTTTTCTTTCTTTATCTCAGGAGTCAAGTAAAAATAATAAGCAGTTATTTGCATAGTTTTGATTCTGTAAATGTCCCACTACCTGTATGAAATCCATCAAAGTTACTTTTAGGAAGTGCAAAAGCAGTGATGATGGCTAGTTGTAAGGTATCTCCAGGAAAAGTATTAAGTTCTGAGGTGAACAATAGGAAAGGATTGGTCAGTCCCTGTCTGTGAGACCCCAGACAAGTTAACAGACTCATTTTTCTGGACCTAAAGACAACAAGCAGACCCAAGTGCCAAAACCTCTGACCTCTGACGGCCAAGGAAAGGAGAGAAGAGTCAGCTGCTTCTGGGGAGACTGAGCAACAAGCAAGGGGATTAGAAGGGCAACTCATATCTTCCAGCCCAGAAGCAGGGGATAAGTCTGGTTTCTGAATTCTTAAGAAACATAGAAAATTTAGGTAAGACCAGAGATGCATGAACTTCTATTGTCTTAAACTGTTTCCTTTGCATGAGTGTTTCTTGGGGTGGATGGCAATGCATTGATTTTGGGAAGATGTTCTGAGTCACATCAATTCTCTGGTCATAGCAGCCTGGAAGAAAGTCTCTTTCAGGTGCACTGCACAGTTGAGCTCCACAGTTTGAGTCAGATTGATAAGTGAGATAAGGGTAGAGCTATAACCCAGATACCCATTCTTCCTCAGAGAGATGAGGAACACAAAACTCTCACCAGCCAGGCAAAATGGTTGTTCAAGGTTGTTTAAGCTGTTAAAAGATTTTGGAGGGGTGATGCACAGTGTTCGCATTGAGTGGTTTGGGCTTTTATAACAAATGAGGAGTTAGCATCTAAAGAGGGAACTACATCTAGCATTTCCTAAAGATGCTGAAGCAGATGTGATCAGTCAGAAAGGCTACATTTTTGGTTGCTTGTCTTAATGCTATTTAATCTTCAGATTCAGTGGGGTAGACCTCAAACTAGCATTGCTTACATATCCCACATTAGTATTCATTGCTTCTTAATTGTGGAGAGATATGCCAGGCTGGTTCTCATTTCTTCCTGCGAAAGACCACAGACCTTTGGTTTGAATTTGCAAGATACGAGCTTAACTGATGTCTTCCTTATCCTCCTCCTTCTCCTGCGACTGGGAATAGAGAGTATCTGTGGTCAGTTATCAGCCTCATCTTGTTGCAGTATGTGGGAAGAACGCTTTGCATGGCAAAACCTGCGGAGCTGGCCTCCCCCCTCGTGGCTCAGTAGTGGGCTGGCAAGGGTCACTCCACCAACATGCATGGCAGCTCTGGCAAATAGACAGCACATAAAACTGGTCAGACTCTCCAGAAGTGAGTGATTTGCAGGATACCCCCTCTCACCACCCAGCAGAAGCATCTCTGGCCCAGCCAAAAGGAGGCAGGAAAGCAGTGGGGGGGCACCACAGATTTCGATCAATCTACCCGAACTGAGAATATGATTCTTCAGTATGCTAGTTAGACTGCAGATGTGCATCAGCCCATTTTCGGACTAGTTCAGATTTCTTCTCAAATCTAATTTTAGACCTCCTCTGCTATTATTTATTCAACAATGTGAATGAGATATAGATCACCTTCATTGATTACCTCCTTTCCCTTCTATGTAATTTGCCTATTCTTTCTGTAGTATCTCACAACAAGCATATTACTGTACTGCATCAAGTTTGGAAGACAGAAACTATACTGAATCAGAATGTTTTAAAAAAACTTATTTTCTGAACCACATCAGTCCTAAATTTCATTGTGTTAGTCATAGGCTGGAGTTCATAGTTTCCTCTGCATATAACTAGTCGCAACATGGCTGTTGCAAACCACACCACACTTTCTTAACAAGAATAGGAGCATGTGGCCTGAAACTGATCTTGGACGGTCCCCAGCAAATGCTGCCACTTCACTACGTGGCAAAAGCTTGCTCTCCTTTTTGTGCTGCCACCTGTACAATACTTCTGTCCCCTTTTTATTTTTTTTTTCAGTATAACATTAACTCAGCAGCAAAATAAGTGATATGCTATAAATACCATGTGTCCCATAAATTCCAGGCAATTATTTAGAGTAGGAAACATAAATAGTTTATTAGCCCCGCTTTAAGAAAGTCAGGAAGATAATTGACAGCTCTTTTCCTTGACTGAGAGAGCTCTAGTTACAGGATCTCTTTCAGAAAAAGGAAAGTCACTCTTTGAAGAAAATCTGTGAAGAGAAGGACAAGATAAAACAAATGTAAAGCACTTTCCCTGTGAGCACTGCCATCACCAGAAAAGCAGTCTTCCTCTAGTGCACCCCATGGATGTTTCCTCTTGGTCTTAAATTCATTCCAGGTTGTGACTGTATCTGTTATTGCTGCTCCCATGTATTTCCCCTTTTCCATCGCTGCCACTTGTGTAGTAAGTAAACAAGTGAAAACCATGAGAATAGATGATGTTCTTCTGTAACATCAGAACAAAACCTAAAGACACCAGGTCCCGCAGAAACCACACGTCATGTGAATGAAAGCAGCCCGTGAAAGACTGAGCAGATGAACCTTTTCTTTTCATGAGCTACACCTCACACCCTTGGGGCCTGCATTTTGCAACTTGCTGCAAGAACAACTGCAAGATGAAGGGGTAAAGCAGCACATAAGCACTCAGTGTAATTAGTTTGAGTGGGATACATTGAGATATAAAAGGTTGATTACCACTGCTGGGTTGGGAGTTGTGTGTTTTTGAGGGAGTTTTCTGCCATTCTCCTTACAAAACTGCCAGCAGATTCAATGGGCACATTTCAAAGAATGGGAACTGCTCTGCAAAAGTCCCCAGATCCAGTACAGTGCTACTACTTTGACAAGTTTTAAGCAAAGAACAATGTGTAGATGGTACAGCGGGGGAAGTACAGAACTGGTATGTGACAAGCCACCCTCTGGTACTGCTGCAGAAAGGTGTGTATGCCTGTCATCTGCAGCTCTAACAAAAAGCAGTTTTGTCAGTGGGAAATACTGAGAACTGTACTTTGGCAGAGGCAGCCTGTGTTAAGCCCAAGCACCCAGCCCACCTGGACATATTCCAGCTACTTCTGACTGAGTAAAAAGTGGGTTAATTGGCGTATTTCAGGTAGGGTATTTTGGTGCAATAGACTCCACCTTGGTCTTTTTTATTCTTTTTGTGAAAGTTAATTTCCTTCTAGGCAGCTACCACTAGGTCTAGAACAGCCTGAATTTTGGATATTAACACACTCAAAGAAGAGGAAATTTCTGTCACATGCGGAAAACCATTTGTACTAGTTTGCCAAACAAACCCAGTAGGAACCAGGATTCTGACCCTGAGATTTCTCTTTGTATAGATTAATCATATCTCTGTCATGGGAGGATGCTGATGTGGTTTGCTGTAGCTCATGTCAGATGAGGTAGAGGCATGTTTGCAGGATAGCTTAGGGAGGAGAGATGATAGTGTCAATGCCAGCGTAGTCTAATTAGAGTGGTTCACAGTGGCCTTTTAGAAATCACATTCTTCATTTTCTTCCACTTATTACTGATATTAAATACAACAATGGAAGTGGACTATCTATTTACTTATGTTCTGGGTCCAGACAGATTTCTACAGGGTCTAAAGATTTGGTAAAGGCATTCCTCTTCAGAGCTGTTAACTGTTTTACAGATGACCTCCTCTGAGTAATGGGCCTGTCTTCCCTGCTATTCACACCTAAGGCAAGTGACAGGAAGACAATTCTGGCTCCTAAGAGAAAGGTGATCCTCAGGTAAGACGTATCTTTGCTGTCAGCATAGGCAAGTCTGTAATGACACAATGTGATGAGGATTGGATGAGTAGAACAGTAGCTTTAACGTAATACAAAGAATGACATCACTGTTCTTCAGTCTGGCTTCGTAAGTAAATTCCTCTAGCATCTGGGCTGCTCAAAGTCCACTTACTTTCTGCAAAAGCCAGGAAAAGAGACAGTGTGTTTTCTGTTGGAATGTGGAATAGCTGCCGAACTTCGTCTGGTTTTCTGGGAAGGGTTGTGAAGGCCAGTAGTGCAATGCTTCCCAGAGCTGATGTAACTTAACGTGTCATTAACTCAGGGCAGTTCTTAGATGACACAATGCATCTGTTAGCAAGAAAAAGCAAGGTTTTTTCTACTGCACCTGGTGTAGCAACTCCATGTTGTCAAAGGTATGTAATTCTGGAGATTAGTGAACTTGGAACTTTCAATTTTGTAGCTTAAAATAGCATCACAGTCCTAAGGGAGGGGATTTGTTTAACTTCATTCCCTTTATTTTTTAAATGAAATACAATTTTGGAATGAGGTTTAAAATATTTCAGTAAGTTGGCACAACTTGAAAGACAGCTTAGTGATGCAGTCTCCAACAGCTTACACCATAGCGTTGACAAGAAGCTAAGACCTGATAAATTCCAGTGCCATCCAGCACAAACACTTCATTTAAATGCTACTGGGAATTAACAAGCATGTCTAAGGACATTTATAATTATGTTAGGTAAAGCATAAAAAATGCTTGTACCATTTTGTGCTATGGTTCTCCACGGAAGTAGCCTGAATGTAGGAGCCCTTAGACAGAGAAGGAGTAACACATCCCTTCATGAACCAGATTTTTTTTTCTTAGATATGTTCCCTAGGTTTCATTAACTCAAAGGGTAGTTCAGTGGAAATGTTTACAGTGCTGGTGTCCATGTCAGCCTTAGTGACAAAGCCTTCTGTTAGAGCCCTGAGAGATACAGGCTTTCCTAGGACACAACTCATCTCCTCCTTGGAATAGATCTCTTAAAGAACCATAGGATCTTTTAGGTTGGAAAAGACCTT
>NW_008588444.1:0-3487 GCF_000691845.1 Merops nubicus
GTTCATCTATGAATGTCTTTGTCTTTATTCTGGGTTTTGACAGGAGGTTACTGAGGACTTGGAAAAATAGCAAGTGCTAGATTTACATCCAGAATGGATTATATACAGGGGGAGGGTTTACCTCATGGTGTTTGTAATGTGGTCTCAACAGCAGCTGTGTGGAACACACACAACCCATTCAAAGGTTGTTCTCCCTCAGCTGTGACCCACAGGGCTAGAAAATGGAAGATGGGATCTCTGTGGCACTTTCAGAGTTGCCTTATATCCACTTTGCCATTTACATTTTCACATCGTTAACTCTGTGTATGTGTGAAATATGACAGCTTTGATTTCTAAGTATTTCAACACTTAGATGGTTAAATACAGCAGTGAAATCTCCAGTTTCTGTTCCATAAGTTCCAGGCCTCTTTGTAATTTTTTCCCATTTATCTGTAAGTGCAGCTCTCTGTAAGGTGAGGAATAGAAATGGCTGAAGAATCACAAGGAATTGGTTTGTGCTGCCGCTGGCAAAGAGGAGTCTGGTGAAGGTGGCCAGGGTTGGGTACTGCTGTCTCACATTCATCCGTGGTGCCTGCAGGGGACGTTGCAGTCACGCAGTACATCTGTTCTCACAGCTCTTGTGGTGGCAGAGAAACGTTATTAGCTGAGTTTCTTCAATAGAGAGCTTGGGGACAAAGAGTCCAGGCACAGCAATTTGTTTAGGAGACAAAATAGTCAGCAGAATTTTTCCAGAGTGTAAAAGCAGGTTGGAGATCTTTTCCTTTGGGGGATCCAGTGAAGAGTTCACTATTTCTTTAATGTTTCTAGAGCCCTTCTGTAGGTTTGTTGTCTGCTTGGGTGTCATATCAGAGTTACTTGGCCATCTGCTTGAGAGTTTCAATAGCTCGTGATCAGCCTACATGAATTCTTGGCTTAAGACCCCTCCTCTGGTCTCCAGTGGAGCAGGGATTTAAGAGCAAGTCCAGAGCAGTGTCCAAGCCACTGATCCTTCTGTGCAGGATATCTTCCCGTGCTAGGGGACAGGGCTTTAAAGACCCAGAACCTGAGTTGTAGTAGGGTGATGGTGAAAGTTGGAAGATACTGTAGACCACAGTCCTGCAACATCTGTGGAGCTTCAGAAAATTCCACAGGGGGCTCCTAGTCTAAATTATTTGACAATTTTAAGACAAAGATGGATAGGTGGAAAGTACCAGAGATTATGAACTATGCATTTAAGTAGGAGACTGAGATGAGATCACCTGCCAAGACCTCCCTTTTCCTTTGTTTCACAGGGTCCTGTGTCACTCAGCACTGGCTGCAAGGAACAAAACCAGGCATTTGCTGCTGGAAACGAGAGAAAATGTACTCAGCTGAGGCCTGTGGAGGTACTGAGCAGGAGCTAGAAGATACACATAGGGAAAAAGAGGAGAGTGGCACAGATCAAGAAAGCTTATGGGAGGGAAAAGCTGGAGATGAGGAGATATCCCTTCTCCTGACTCTGTAGGTGTTGGGTATTGGTATCACATCTCCCTTTCTTGTTCCTTTTCCCTATCAGCTCAGGGTGCATACATGATTTCCTGGCCACAGCTAACCTACCTGGGGAGTGGGACCCAAGTGCCAGAACAGAAGCACGGCAGGAAGTGACAGAGCAAACACAAAGGAGGCTTGTGGAGTAGTGACTGAATTGTGCTGTTCTTTAAATGCCAGGAGAATACATCAGGTTTGGGGCCAGAATAAGGGGAGACTGAGGGTTGGGGAAAGTGTTGAAGAAAGGGAGGGTTTCTGTTGCTGGTTCTTCTCCCACATGTTTAAAGCACAATGCTAGAAAGGTTGGGTGAAAGCACTTTGTGTCTCCTGGGGTACTGTGTTACTTGGCAGGAGATATAGTTTGTCCTGCCTGTGCTGCAGCCCTTAACCTAACCATGGTGAGGCAATGCTTGTGCTCCTGCCTCTACCTGTGTGAGGTACAGAGGCTTGCAGTGCTGAGTCAATAACCTGCTGCTGCTCAGCACGGAGGGCAAGGTGCTGAGCAAAACACCAGCTTTAAAATGCTGTCATGGAAAAGAAGTTGTCTGTGACAAAGTTAGCACTACTGTGCTGTGGGAGCCAGCTTCAAGCTGGTTTAGTGTTTAGTGAAAATTGCTCCACCTCTCCCATAGACAACTGTCTTTTCTCTGCCTTTTCAGTCAAGTAGCAGGCATATTCCATTGAGAAATTGCTACAGAACTATAGTGGGGAATCGTGTTTTGAGTGTTTGTTTAATCAAATATTTCCACCCTCTGAAAGACACAAGGTTGCTGCAAATTCTCATCCCCCAGGTGAGGCTTTTCCTGGTCTTTGTTCTGATTATATTTTTGTAAGGACAGAAGGAAGATAGTAGAAGATTTGTAAGAGGCAGCCAGCATTCAGCTAGCTTGGCCAGGGTCACCCAGAGCAAAAAGCTGGACCTGGGACTATGCAACCCCTGTGCTTTGGAGGAAACCAGAGCTAAAAGTGGCTTTGTGGTGGGTGGAATGACCTGTGGGTTGACCTCCTGACCAAGTCCTGCCTAAGACTGTGCAAGTTGTGGTGCCAGGTGGTGAGGAGTCTTCTTTTGGCCACTCAGTCCTCCGTGGCAGAGGCAGGCAAGCATGCTCCTACAGGGAGGGCGTGTGCTACAGATGCAGCAGCAGGTTCACTTTGTGCACATCCACAAGCCTACCTCAGCACATGGTGTAGCCTGCTCTAGCACTCCTGGCTCCAGCCTCATGCTGCACAGAATCACAGAACTCTTTAGGTTGGAAAGGACCCTTGAGATCATTGAGTCCAACTTTTAACCCAGCACTGCCAAGTCCACCACTAAACTATGTCCCTAAATGCCACATCTGTCTCTTAAGTATCTCCAGGGATGGTGAATCAACCACTTCCCCAGGCAGCCTGTTCCAAGGCTTGACAACCCCTTTTGATAAAGACATTTTTCCTCATATCCAACATAAACCTCCTCTGGTGCAACATGAGGCTATTTCCACTTGTCCTGTTGCTTGTTACTTGGGAGAAGAGACCAACCCACTCATCTCTAGAACCTCCTTTCAGGGAGTTGTAGAGAGTGAGGGAGTCTCCCCTGGGCCTCCTTAGCTCCAGGCTGAACAACCCCAATTCCCTCAGCCGCTTCTCATAAGACTTGTGCTCTACACCCTTCACCACCTTTGTTGCTCTTCCAGCCGTTCAATGTCCCCTTTGGAGAAAGAGCCCCAAACTGAACACAGTGTTCAAGGTGCAGCCTCACCGGTGCCAATTACAAAGGGACAATCACTTCCCTGGTTCACCAGCCTCCTCTCCAAGGGACACATTTTCAGGCCTCTTGTTGTAGACGGACAGTCCTGCTGCTCTCTGCCCACCAGCCCCTGAGAGCTTGAACATGCTGTAACCCAGCTCTGCTGCCAGGGAGGGCAGAGGCCCTGCTCTTCCACACCACTGAACCCTTCCTCAAGACTCACGAGAGCTGAGGAAGTCCAACTCAATCAAAAGA
>NW_008588445.1:0-2572 GCF_000691845.1 Merops nubicus
CAGGATTCTGTAATACGTGAAGACATGGAGGCTTCAAAAACTTACACAAAGGAATCGCTGCTGTCAAGTGTACTTGTGTACTACCACAAAAATTGCCTCTAGCAACTCTACCTATGATTAACCAAGGAAATATACATCTATTTCATGCAATTAAAACTTACTATCAGCAATCAATTGTATAGCAATAATCAACATTACAGCAACAAGCAGTAACAACAACCAGTAAGTATTTATAGTACTGCAGGTTAGTACAAACTTCCCATTATTGAAGCAACTTATCAACAACATAGCAACACATATATTATGACAGATTACTTGTGTGTATATATCATAGCATCAAGTGAATCAGATTTCAGAAGGAGCCAAACCATTCCAGGGTGGAGGACACACCAATCCCAGAGGAGGACTCAACCATCCCAGATGCAGGAAGACAGACTGAGCTCACCCCAGCACAGGACCAAGAAGGAATTGAGTCTCTCTTCAAAGATTATCTGTGCTGTGGGTGCTGGAGTCAGCCCAGCATACCCAGTCAGAGTGCAAGATCTCATAGAAAGATTCGGTGCAGAATTCAGCCTGTTTTGCAGAAGTACGTGCAACATAGGATGTTGGCAGAGAAAAAAGCTGCACTTTAGGGAAAAAAAAGAAGGTGATTTTTATAGCATAGAGATATAAGAGGTTGTAGGTCATCACCACTGTGAGCAGCCAAAGTGTGCTGCTAATTTATGTTCTCCACCTGTAACAGACAATGGATGATGATGCTTGCTGTTCTTTCAGATCGGTTTTTATTTTGCCAGACTGTTTTCCTGCTCTTGCAGGTAGAACAACTGAGAGCAGTTGCAAATTCTTACATTTGCAGAGTGTATTGCCTTCTTCCAAATTATATTTCACCTTTTCAGACAAAAAATTGCTGTTACAGTTCTTTGTTTCTGTGCTTATTGATGGTATCTCATGAGATCTGTTTCTGGGCACCCAGCTGTACTTAGGAGAGGCTGGCTGCACTTTTCAAGGATGCTTCTGGTTCCCAGGCACACAGCTCCCCAGCTGGTGTGCATTTTCTCTGCCAGTGATTTTCAACAGGCATTTTCTTCTGTTCAGTCATTTAATTTTTCTAGTCAGGTCACCTTTTTGTCTGCTCACATCAAGCGCTCCAGAGTCCTGCCTTGCCTTGCCTTGCCCACACCCTGACGGACCAGCCCAGCCTCAGCCCAGCCATCCCAGGGCAGTGTCTGGCACTTTAAAATTCAACTGCCATTCGCTAGAAAACCAGACAAAAAACTTATGTTTCAATAACACATCATCCAGCATTAGCTAAAGGCAGCACAAGGATTATAAATGTAATCAGCTTTCCTGCTTCATTAGACCTCTAGCTTCAATATACATTCTATTTCACTGTTTAATTGCAGTTATGTTCAGAAGTAACTGAAGTGTGGGAACACTAAACTATTGCTAAGTATTTTTAATATTTCATATTTCCTAAATGCACTTATTTTGGACTGTGTATCTCATAAAAAATCATTAATTAGCAGGAGAAATTGCACTTATTCAAAGATCTATTTACAGGAATCATTATTGCAACTGGGAATGAATAAATGAAGTCCTTTGAAAAGATCTTGTTGTATTCAAAATAATATAAAAGTTGTTATTTACATGGTGAGACAAAAATACATGTTTAAGTCAACTATACAAAAGAAATGCTTTTGCATTTTTTGAGAACCTTCTTAAATAGTTTCTTTATGTTTTCTCTTAACATGGAAATATGCTTTCCAGACCTGCTCCATGGCAGCCCATGGAACTACTGAAGTACAGTAATGTGTACAAATAGAACCTGAAAAAGTATTTTTGTGTTAAATTGTTCCTGAGTCTGTCTAGCTAATAATATCAACTCTTCAGTCTCTAAAGCAAGGAGAGGTAGCCTGAAGAATACAAGGAAGTTATCTGAGCAGCCAGGGATCAGGTTAGGAAAGTTAAAGCCCAGACAAGACTTACATCTGGCCAGGGACATCAAGGGTAACAAGAAAAACTCCTACAGGTATGTCAGTGACAAAAGAAAAGATTGGGAGGATATGGGCCCTCTCCAGAAAGAAATGGGGAGGCCTGGCCACGAGGGCTATGGAGAGGGCTGAGGTACTCAACAACTTCTTTGCCTCAGTCTTCACCAGCAGAGGCTCCAGCCCCACAGCCCGAGTTGCAGGAGGCAAAGGTAGGGACTGGAAGAAGGAACATCAGCCCACTGTAGGGGAAGATCAGGTACAAGACCATCTAAAGACGTCCCCTGTGGCCCCAAAAGGCCTGGAGACGCTGGTGTGGTCTGTTTGCCCTGTGCACTACACCAGAAGCCACACAGCTTTCACCTCGGGAAGCTCTGCCAAGGCAGCGGAGCCTCCACGGCAGGACTCAGCAGTTTGTGTCTCGCCTGCAAGCTTGTATGGAGAAGCCAAGGCCTGGGAGCACTCATTTGGCTACACGGCACACTCCCAAGAAGCCACAGTAATCTTTGGGCTGTACTAGATAAGGCAAGAAAAAGTATTTCTAGTCCCTCCAACAGCCTCTCCCCGGCCCTCCCCAGGTAAGA
>NW_008588446.1:0-10463 GCF_000691845.1 Merops nubicus
CCCCGTGTCGCTTTGCACGCTCTCCCTCTGCAGTCGGAGAACACATACCTCTGCCAGATCTACAACCTGACGCTCCTCTGCACGGAGGATTACATCGTTGAGCCCCAGTCGGTGCAGTTCCTGGTGCAGCACGGCTTCGACTTCAACAAGCAGTACTCCCAGGGCATCCCTTACCACAAGGGCAACGACAAGGTACAGCACAGCTCTCCCGGGGTTGCCTCAGCTTCCTCTGCTCCAGGCTTCAGAGGAGGTTGCTGGCTTCCCCCAGTCCCAGCGTCTCCTCCTCCCAGCTGCTGAGTGAAGCTTACGCTGGGGTCTTGAATGCAGCTTTATCCCTTTCGCCTCCCTGCGATGGTTTATGTCCAGGTTGTTACTTTCTGTTGGGTCAGAACAAGTCATAGCTGTGGGTGGTATTCCGATGCCGCAGGCTCTGAGGACTGCCCTGGGGCCACGGCAGGTCCAGGTGCTATCGCTCATGGACTGTCCTCCTTCTTGCAGGGCAATGAGAACCAGAGCCAGAGCGTTCGGGCCTTTTTTCTGGAGCTCATACGAGCGAAGAAGCCTCTGATTCTCCACAACGGCCTCATCGACCTGGTCTTCCTGTACCAGTGCTTCTATGCTCACCTCCCAGACAGTCTTGGCACTTTCACTGCTGACCTCTCGGAAATGTTTCCGGCAGGAATATACGACACCAAATATGCTTCTGAGTTTGAGACTCGCTTTGTAGCATCGTACTTGGAGTATGCTTATAAGAAGTGGTGAGCAGCACTTGGGTGTCTAAAGCGTCAGTGTTTTGTTTGTCCTTGCAGGGCAGGGGGCCGGGTCGTTGTGTTAGCTGAAGGAGTGAGGACAGGTGCTTTCAGAGTGACTCTGCTGGGTACTTTTCTTATTTCTAGGACAGGTGCTGAGTGCATGAGGGTGCATTTTATTACAGGCCTTGTCTGTTCAGTGAGCAGCTGCTGAGAGAGGATTCAAAGCTGGTGCCAGCAGAAGACAGACTGCACAGTGACCTAACTGAGAATGGGTTCACGTTGTGGCCCTGGTCCAGCAGTGCCATGAGGCTGTGGCAGGAACAGGCAGAGGAGAACCCCTAAAACTCAGCTAGAGAGAAAATGAGAACAGAGTTGTGCCTGTTGGGCCTGCTAGTTGTAACTCGTTTTTTGAGGGATGGTGCAGCTAACGGGTGCTTCCTGCACCTCCTGACGCTGAGCAGCTTGTCCCACACATGACACTCATGTGCAGCCAGCCACAGCTTCCGTCACTTTCCTTCCAGGCAGAGGTTGTGCTCTTGTTCCATGACACGTCACCCAACTTCACATGTCAGCCTGGCCCCTGGTTCTGCACTCCCCATGCAATCTAAACAAGGCCCTGGCAGTGACACAGCCCCTTGACTCTCTGTTAAACTGAAGTCACGCTCTGTGTGGAGAAGAAATGGTATTTTTAGTGACTGCTTTATATCAGGAAATGCTGCTTTGACAGGTCTGAGAACATCTAAGATGGCTGTTCTCAAACATGAGAATGCTTTGTTTTGACAAGATAAAAATACTTTTTAAAGTGACCTCTTAAATATTTTAACCCACAATTCTAGCTACGAGGGGCCTACCAAAGATTTGGGTGCTTTTAGCCAGCTCTTGGCTCAGAAGTATTTTTTCTCAGGAGTTGGAAAACATTTCCCTGTTGCCTGCATTGCCCAGGTTCAACCTGATTGGGCAGTGGCTGCTGGATACTCTACATGATACCTCATTTGGTGCATTTTTTCTTTGTCCATGAACATTATGAAGGCTAACAAATATCTTAGTGCCCTTAATATTCAAAATCAAAGTGTGCATCCCCTTCTCCCAGTGTCGCTGCTGTCACTGCCTGTATGTTTGCATAAGAGAAACCAACCTTGAAATCCTCCCGGAAGTGACTACTTACTAAAGCTGGTCTCCCAGGACTGAGTTTTTTTCCAGCAGCTTGTCAAGCTGAGGTAGAGCTCAAAAGCAGGAAGCTAGTGGAGTTGGTGGAGAGCAGCACGTTTTGCACCGGCTCCATGCTGTGGTACCTTCTGTGAGTTAGCTGCAGTAACTGTGCACTCTTGTTTGTTCCAGCAAGCGAGAGAACTGCAAGCTGAAGGACTCCAGCAGCCAGCACCTCACCATTGAATTCTGCAACTACCCTGCCAGCATGTCCTGTTACATTGACTATCGCCACTGCTCTCTGGAAGAAGAAGTCCACAGTGTAGGAGGGGAAAATAAGGTGCCTGTCTGTGAGAAATTTTCGGTAAGTAACATGAATTCCTGCTTGCTTCCTGGTTCCCTGGAAGGAGCCACAAGTGGCCAGTGCAGGAAATGGTAGGAAGGCACTTGGGAACTTCCCCTTGCTTGCTTCACCATACCAGGAAGATTTTTCAAGCGTCAGGTGGCTTCATGATGGAAAGAGCAATAGCACACTCTGTTTGGGGACAGTGAATTCCACAAGCTACATTAGACATGAAGATTCAGAAGGAGATTCTATAGCCCTGAACGGTGTGATGGTATGAGTTACAGTAGCCATTGCAGTCTTGGGGGGGCTTGAAGTTCTAAATTAGCTTGGCTTGTCCTCTGAGCGAGAAAAGCCACCTCTTCCCTCCCCCAGATCTTGATTAGATATGAAAAAAAAGTATTACCTCTCTGCAGGCTCTGGCACTGTAGCATAGTGTGATCCCCAGCATCTCAAATTCTGGTGCTGCTATAGCACTAAACATATGATCTGATCATAACTGGCTTTGGATGCTTCAGGGGGAAAAGGAGCTCTTCCTGGTGTTGCACATCACTGTCGCAGAACAACACAGGCTGGGAGAATTTCTGGAAGTTTCTCATCCAAGCTTGCTCAGAGCCTTGTTTGGTGGATTTTGAAAATCCCTTAAGGACAGGGATTAACAAAACCCTCCAGGCCCCTGCTCCAGTGCTCAACCACTCATTGTGAAAAACGTTTTCCTGTGTATTTAGTCAGAATTTCCCCTGACTATTACCATATCATCTTCCTCCATGCTCTTCTCAAAAGAGTTTAGCTCTATCATCTTCTCTATAACTTCTACTTTAGGTACCTGCAGGCAGCAACTCGATATCCCCATCCCCTTAGCTTGGTCTTCTCCAGGTGGAACAAACCCACTTTCCTTGGCCTCTCCTCATGTGCTGTGTGCTGCATCTTGACCTCTCCCAGTGCACTCACTGCACTTTGTGAAGGCCTTTTGTGTTGTGGGGCTGTACCTGGGCAGGGTGCTCCCAATATTGCCCTCTACTGAGGGCTTGTTAGGCTGTGACTGGCTCTGCTCCGTGTTCTGGTGATAGGCTGTATCCTATCCAACCAGGAGGCTGGTGGCTACAGACTTTTCTCTTTCTCCCTAGGCCTATGGCTGGTGTCCAAAAGGGGTGAAGTGTCCACAGTCCCATAACATTGACCTCATCATTGATGAGGATGACAGGCATTGTGAGGAGAAGCGGAAGAAACGGAAAAACAAATGGAAGCGTCGCAAGAACACAGAAGAGCCTGCGAAGGTGTTTGGGCAGGAAGGCTCAGGGAAGGAAAGGGAGCTAGCTCAGACTGGGGAGGAGGGACCACCACGAAAACAGAGCTGCTACGAGCCTGCAGCTGCTCCGGAGCTGGCGGAGATTCCACCCAACAATGAGGGCAGGCCACTGGAGGAGAACTCCACGGGCATGGAACCAGAGGTCAGCTCAGACACCAGCACACAACAGGAAGAGGATCTGAGGAGCACCGAAGGAACTACTGTCCACGTAGCAGCTGCTGTGAGCCCCTCTGCCAGGGGAAATGCCTCTGGCAGTGACCAAGTGGAGGAGAAGTCAGAGGTTCCTGCCAGGGTAGACTCAGGCAATCACCCAGATATGCCTGAGACTGAAGCAGCACATGCTGCAGAAAAGGAAAAGGAAACCCACTGCCCACCTTCACAGGGGGGCACACACCGAGCTGGCTTTGATGCATTCATGACTGGTTATATCATGGCTTATGTCTGGATGCTCAAGAAAGGGAGAAAGACGGACAGTGGTGAGGGGCCCTGGCTGCCAGCCTGCCACAACAAACTGTACCTCAGTGGGAAATCGGTCCCGCTTCAAATAGTGAAGAGCTTGTTTTCTAAATCTTCTAAAGCTCACAGCCAGAAGATGAAGTTAGCCTGGGCCAGCAGATAGAGCTAGAGGACTCCTCGCTGAACTGGGCTTTCTTTTTTTTTTTTCCCCTCTCAAGTTTTGAAGTTCTGTATTCCATCAAGAACTGGCCAGAAAGGGGGCAAATTTCTTACTCTTGCTGTTGTTTAACTTCTGACTGATTAAATTGCGCTCAATGGGAGGTGCCCCTGTTGTTCCTTAGCAGCATGCTGAGCTGTGAAGCCAGGGGTGAGGCTGGAGAAGAGGGAGGAGGAAAGGTGCCTTTCTCTTGCTGCACACAGAGCTGATGGATGGTTTGAGTTTATTTTTCTGCACTTTAAAGTGGGTTTTCAGGAAACAGCCTATGGTTGCCTTTCTGTCAAGACCACGTTAGCTACTTGAGCATGAGCTTCACTTCTTGCAGAAGATGAAGAGGGTAATAGCTTGATAACAAGAGGAGACAGGCCAGAGCTTCCCACTTAACTTCTTGGCGTGTTAAGAGTCCCAGCTTCCTCCCACATCTCGTCTTTAGAAATCTTCAAACTTCTAAGTAAGGGGAGATGCAGCGGGACATAGATATGGTCCTTAAACCACACCACTTCTGTAGGGCTAGGACAGAGTAGCCACAAGGGCAAGCTGCCTGCAGGCTGAGTGCTATCAAAAAACATCTTGTCTTGTAGGTCACAAGCTGCTGCCCACTCCTCAGAGCACTCTAAGGCAAAGCAGAAAAGTCCTTGAGTCTCATGGATTTCACAGTGTAACACTTCAGTAGGATGCATGAGAGAGATAGCACTGAGTAAGGACAATGTTTCTGCCTGTTTGTAAGTCAGCACGGACTAATGGCAAATACGATCTTGAGCCAGGTATTAATGTCATCCAGAGCTTAAGTAAACATTTGAACCATCTTTTTTAACCTAGAGTTGCCCTCTTAATCACAAGACTCAGGCCTTGATTTTATTTTTATTTTGAAAGCAAGTTGGGAAAGTTTACAAAACCTGACCAAGAAAAAAAATTATGAAAATACTTAACTGGATTCATCTTTGGTTACTTCTTATTGCAGTTCCAATAAAACATACACCATTTCTATAGTTCAAAAAAAAGTCAGAAGGTCAATCAACATAAAAACAAGACGTGCTTTCTTTACATATTCATAAATATCCACAATATTAGAAAAGTTGTTTTGCAAAGATCTTTTTCTGGCAGTGTTAACTTACTATTATACACAGGCTACAACCTTCTTCCTAAGCTTTTAATTACAAGTTGAGCTATTTACAGACTGCAAAATATTAAGACGTAAAACTCCTTCATAAATACGAAAATAGATCATCTCACAAAGGTCTTTAAACTTAATCAAAGATCTGGCTGCCCCTGCTTCCCCTCCCCCCCAAAAAAGGTTATTTGTTTTGCATAGAAATGTAGTGACATGCAATATAAACAACAGCATTAAGTGCAAACAGGAATTATTC
This sequence comes from Merops nubicus, assembly GCF_000691845.1. Classification (NCBI taxonomy): domain Eukaryota; kingdom Metazoa; phylum Chordata; class Aves; order Coraciiformes; family Meropidae; genus Merops; species Merops nubicus. The sequence goes on from NW_008588446.1 coordinate 5,591, forward strand.
AAGTGTCTTTAGTTGTACTGGCAAAAATACCAATGTTCTGTTACACGTAATACATCAATGCCTCTCCAAGTCTTAAGTCTTTACAGCCCCTTGTCTGCACTGCTTTTGGGGTCAGAAATTCACACGTGTTCTCTTAGTTGCATTTTATCAACCTGCAACCACAACAAAAATAGCTTATAACAGACATTTAATTGAATTCAACATAGATTTAAAGTGAATTATAAACATCTTTGATCTCTTCAGGGAACCTAGCAGTGTGTAGAAAGTGTTTTAAAAGAGCAGGAACCGCTCCCGTAAGTCAAAAATCATGATAAAATCCAATCACAATAACACTTTTTCACATCACTATCAAACAAGGAGTTTGCTGACCACACGTTCGTGTTCATATTCATTAGCTGTCAGAAGAAGGCCCCCTGTAGAAAAGCACCCTCAGATAGGCAGAAAATCTAGGAGGAGTTACTAGGTACAACCTAGATTCAGCTTTACACAATCGAAGGGATGAGATGTAGTGAGTGCCAACTGCATCCAGACCCACGGAAACACGGGGATCTAGCAGCACTTCGCGGGTGTTAAATGGCCTTTTACTTGTTCCACACGTACGCCTCTTTGTCCACGCAGCCCAAGAGTCCAGGAAAGGCCAGAGCCACTATTCCTTGGCATTTCTGACATCTCCACCTCAGTACAAAGAGCTAGAAAAGTCGATAGATGTGCCCTATGCACATCAGCTGGTATGCTTAGAATGGATGTTTAAGAAAATAAAACTTTAGCCATGCTGCTTTGTGAGAGTTACTCAGGGCAGGGAAACATCTTAAGAGATGGTGGTGTAAGAAACCAAGTGAGGTCCCTGTGATGGCTGCCCAAGCCTGACCGCACAGGCTTTGCAGTCAGTGCCAGTGAGAGGCCAGCAGCTGGAGGAGGAGGTGTGGGTGCTGGCACCAGGGCTAATGCCAGCCCCAGAGCAGGCGGAGGCATGCATGTGCCCCCAGCGCAGCTGTGGGCCGGTGCAGGGTGCCGGGCAGCTTCCTCACAGCCTGCTGACCCACAGGGACTCTGCCCCTCGCTATTGCTCGTTTGTCTGAAGTCACACACCTAAATGCATCTTGTGACAACAGAAGCTGGTGCTGATGCTTTCCCTCCCAAAAGTTTACAACTGTATAAAAGATAAAAAGATGTAAAAAAAAAAAAAAGAAAGGGGGGAAAAAAAAAAAAAAAAGCAGGCACCAGGCAGGGAACTAGCTGGCAATTGAGTGCTGCTGACTGTTTCCCTGTCCTCAAAGGAAATGACACAGGCATGGTGCCAGCCACAGAAGCTGCTCTGCACTCTGCAGACAGGACACACAAGACTGACTACTCTACAGATCAACACCTTCATGAAGACAGAGGTGTGGGCCAGGAGGTGGGATCTTGGTAAGGACAGGCTGTTAACAGCTGCCTGATCTGGCATAGACTGTGCTGAAGTAACTCACTGACACTGGGTTTCCCATTTAATTCTTCGTAGCCACTGCAAAGGGATAACTGCTGCTCAGATTAACACATGCTTCACGAGAGGAAGTTGTAGGTATCTACTCTGCAAGTTACATCTCTGGAAAGATAAGCATCTCAGCCAAGATAGAACTAAAGCCTTCTTCATTCTTTTGTTGAGATAGGAAAAGACTAGGAATAATCCTGCTTCCATCAGAGACTAGCTTACATTCTCCATCCTTACAAGAGAGCAGGGAGAGTGTTAACAGGCTACCTGGAAAATTCTGGACTCCGCTGCATCACCATTTGCTTGGCAGGCATGCAATGCATACCTCAATTAGGAATGGTAATATAGATTTTAAAAAAAATCTCCCATGCTGTCAGGATGACAGTAGTGGAAAAAGGCAAGATGTTGCACAAATGCCATCACAGAACAAGCTTTCCTGTACATCATGTCCCAGAGTGGGGATCTCTGATGCTTCTTGCAGCAAGCAGCATTAAAGCTTATGCTGCTGTGTCTTTCACATGTACCTGCTGGTGAAAAGAAGAAATAAAGTAATTTAAAAAAAAATCATCCTATTTAGTGATAGGAGAAGCCAATGAAGACAGCAGCTTCTTTCTATTAAAAAAAAAAAACCCACCACACATTGGGACAAGCTTATTTTCTTCAGTTTGACAATTTGAAGCCCTTCTGTCAGTCTACTGTCTGTCCTCTCTAAGAGCACTTGTGTGGCTGCAACACCTTGCCCAGGCAGGGGATTCCTGTCCCCCATCAAGCCGTCTGGTTTTCAATAAGGAGCCGTCATTACCGCAGTGACGTCAATGAGACAGGATGTCGTACCAGAGAGGGATGTGAATGTGAGCTTAGTGGCAATAGTCAGCTGTGATGTAGATATTGTATTTAACTAAGTATTCTGCAGAAACAGATCATGATGTCCATTCTGCTCTTTAGAGGTAAGAGCTGACATCCCCCAAAAGCTCAATACAACTGGTACTTTCACTGCCAGTTTCTCCAGAAGCCCAGAAATGACAGTGCCTGGAATATGGCTCTCCTCCTGTGCTCTGGGCAGATCTCCCCTCACATTTGGCTTGAGCTACATGAAGAACTGTGCAAGGAGGAAAGCAGTGCTTACCCCATCCTCCTTCACTACACTCATGTATCACATCATTACCAAGTCCCAAAGTAAAAATTAAATACCAGGGAACAGATTCTTCTTGTTAATCACAAAGTACTTGTCATGTGATTCAGCCTGCAGATTGCAACCAGCGTGAGGGCTTTTGTTTTTGCTGCTGAAAGAATAGCTTGTTTAATGCTGCAACAGCATTCACAGCAGCTCTGGGACCAGAGAGCATTCCTGTCTGGCCAGCATAGCTCTGAAAGATCTCTGTGCCCATTTCTAAAACGGAGGCTCTGACTCATGTGTGCTGCTGCAGAATGTTAATGCAAATTCTGCAGTGGTTTAGAGCAGCTGGTCAGTGAGAGGAAGAGGGAAAACCTAAGGGTGACTCTTTCTACCCAACATGGAGCTTAAGGCCTTGAAATGCTCCATGCCAGAATCCAGGTCAAACTTCACACAGTGCCTGCTCTGGCTGCTGCCTCTTGGAAGGACTGTGGGGCCCACAGGGCCATTCTGGCAGGAGAAGTCCCCCTTCCTAATGGAAATCAGGGAAGGGAATAAGCACAGTTTGAAATAAAACGATCAATCTCTCCAGACGCTGTCTGCAGCTATCTTTTTGACAGCCAGTTTCTACCATCTGCTGAGTCTCTTTCCAATGTGAAGCCCAGCACTACAGAAAAACAGAGTTTAAGCAACTGGGAACAACTGTTCCCTCAAGGACACGTTCAGTTTGAGCCCACTCTTCATATGTCACAAGATGACTGTGTGCTGCCACTTGCTGAGATGCTGGAGGAGGAGGTCTGGGTCAAAGGGGCAGGACTGTCCCCATCCTGCTCCCTGAAGGGCCACACCTCTCTCTTCAGCCCTGTGGAAGGACTAACACTGAACAGAGGCTTTGTAGACTCTAGCGGAATATTTTTCAGGAGGTCATCTTCCACCTCCATCTCTTCAGAAGGGAAACAACCTGCAAACACTTGTGAGGAGCCATGTCCCTCTGAGTTCACTGAATTCTCAACTGGGAGCTTTTTGTAAGAGAGTGGCTCAGGCTGGGCCAGCCCTAAGTGTTGATTACGTGCTGGATCTCCACAGGTGTTCTCAACAGGGCAAAAGCCATTTTCCTCCTGGGCCACTGGCCCATCCGAACAGTCCATATCCTCTTCTTGTCCTGGTACAGGAAGAAATTCTGGCCTGTGAGGCTTGGCTTGAAAGGGAGGAATCTCTGACACACCGTATTTACTGCTACTCAGGAGTTTTTGCCGAACCTCTGCACCTAGCAGGGCTGGGTCACACCTGCCCACAGTTGAGGACAGTCCCCCAAACAGGCCATACTCCTTGTGGGGCAGCTCGGGAGAGAGAGGAAGCGATCTGCATCTCCTCCCAGGGAAGAGGGAAAGCTCTTGCCAGTCTGTGCTGTATGCCTGCCGGAACTGGGACTGGCTGGCTTTCAGGCCTCCACCCGCCTCTGGAGAATGCAAGTCAAACACCAGGGAAATCACAGACTTGCTTGGCATGTCAAAGAACTTGATCTTCCCCCCTTTGAGGTCCTCCCGGGCACTGAAGGGATTCACTTTCCGGCCTAACCCTTTGTTTGGCGTGTAGTAGGGGTCCTGCACGTTTATCTTCCTGGAAGGCTTGCGGGAGAAGATGTCCGACTGGCTGCGTGACAGCCAGATATTCCGACGCGGACGGGGTGACTTGGGTGGGATCTTATCATCCAGGGAACTCAAACGTTTTACTCCTGGTCCTTTTTCAATTGATCCTGAGTAGAAGAAGAGAAATATTCTTAGCTTAAAGGAGCTCTATACCCATGTCTGCTCACTTACAGAGCCTTCAGGACAACTGTAAAGGAAATGCTGCATTTCTCATGTTCCAAAATATCTTCCATAAGCACATGTCTGCTCATTCCTTACAAGTTCCTGCACTTAAAAATACACTGTTCTCTCTCCTCAGTGTTGGTTTGAAATGTGGAGATTTGGAAGGCATGTTCACAGGACCTTTTAACTGTAAAGCAGTCAAAACTACATTTAAAATATTCTCTCCTCTTTACTTGTGTCTTGGGCTAATTAAAAGTCATCTTGGAGATTTAAGGAAATGCCAGTTCAGTTTATGCCATCTTACTTCCCCAGGCACTGAAACTGGACTACTTCTTTATGATTTTATGATCAAATTTGCCAACCACATCATGCAGGTTGCTAATTTGTTGAGACAATATTAACCAAAAAAACCCCACACAAACCAAAAACCAACCTAGGAACCTGTACAAAAATTTGGTAGGAATGAGGGAGTCTTTCCCT
>NW_008588446.1:10494-56634 GCF_000691845.1 Merops nubicus
ACCCTGTATTTTTTGGGCCCCTTTAAACCTCCTTGCTGCCCAGTTCAGTGGCCCAGCAGAGATGTCACAGGGTGCCATCTTGGAGAACAATTTGCATGCTTCTAGATTTATCACCCTGACTTCCAGCAGAGGTTGCCCAAGACCTGTTGATAATACTGGCCATAAAAGAGAACAAGTGCAAAACATAGTTGCCAAAGGCACTGGGACTTTTTCACCCTGATGGGAAAGGTCTTAAGACTCAAATGCCCCTCCTGATACCATGAAGAGTTTAAATGTTTAAATCATTCCATCCCAGCCTTCATTGGGTACATTATCCAATACAGAAAGTAGGGATATATGAGAGTTTGACCCTAATGAAGAGGAGTTTAAAAGTTGTACATGTGTGTTTGTGTACCTATTTGTGCATACACACACACACACATATATAAAAAGAAAAGTTGTATTACTAGAACAGAATAGGAAAACTGTAGTAGTTTGGGCAAACATACTAACTCTTTGAGTGTTTGGAACATGAATCTGCCACTGGCTCTCAGGTTGCCTCTGAAGAGCAGTGGTAGAGCAATAACAACGGGATATAAAGAAGTGATATCTCCTTTTGATTACCATTTCCAGAATAAGCACACATGGATTTCCATCTTTCCCTTTAAATAGTGCCACAGTTTAGAGTGCAGTAACTCCACCTAAGAAAGACTATGCAAATCAAACAAACAGCATGTAACACTTCTCCAAGAAGATGTAAATCTGACATGTTCTCCAAATGGAGAATGCCAGGAACACAAAAAAAAAAAAATAAAAAAACCCAAGTCAAACCAACCAACCAAGCAAAATAATTTCCCTTTTTAACTCACACTTCTTTTAGATGCTTTCCAGGTGTGGGAGAAATAATGGCATGCATTCTGAAATACAGCTTATTTCAGTCTATAACCATATCACAGATAAATATGTGTATTTATATACACACAATACAAGAAACCATTTTTACTATAGTCTAAGTTTCCAATGCCAGAAAGTCTCCTAACATAAAAGATACCCAAATCACAATATGCCCCAACCTACAAGAACTTCTTGCAGTTTGCTCCCCACACCAGGTGGCACTAGACAGCTTTAGAGAAAGCCCTTCAAGGCCAGCGTTCCCAAGCAGATCTGGGATTCATCTTTTCCCCAGTCTTTCAGAGTATTTCTAGGTACTTTATAATACTCTTGCATCTTCTCTGTTCTTCCTCCTAAAGGAATTTAAGAAGCTTCTAAGTGTTACATGTAACAGACACCAAAGAAGTTATGTATATGTACTAAATACGGTAGGGACAAAGCAAAAGTTGATGGGTTTTCATTTACTATTAGGAACTTAAAAAAGCATTCCTAAATGAACTCTAAATTTCCCCTCAAGAGCTTGTGGGCAGAATTTTTTGAGGCACTTTAATTAAAAGTTACCTGTTTTTTCCCAAAGCATACTCTGCAGTGCAAATTTTATAGCACTGTTGCAGAAAAATTTTCAGCTTTGAGTAAAATCATTCAGAAGCTATAAATAATACTATATATAGCTGAAATTCCAGTCTTCAAAATATGGGGCACTGTACCCTCTTGCTATTAGCCTGCAGTAATATTCGTACAATAAAGACACTTACCTTTGGGTTTTCTTTCACTGCTGTCAAGGTTCAAAAACTTCCTTTCTCTCTCTCTCTCTGAGTCTTCATTTCTCAGGCGGGTTAAAATCTCCTCCAGTGTTTTGACAATATCAGTAAATGAAGGACGCAACTTTGGATCCATCTGTGAACGCACACAAATCCAGTAAATTCCTGTGGGTTTGTCCATGCTCCTCTAGTTACATAGTGGACAGAGGGATGTTGCAAAAAACCTAAGTAAAGCGGGGTAAGAGTAGTATTCTGTCTTAGTTTATGTCCTGCTGTACCTCTTACATTTAATTACCAAGTTGTAAACATCCTATGAAGAGGCCTCATTTTAAGTTCAAAAGGTGGGAAGCTGTTAGATTGAGGACTTGCAAGAAGAGTTTGTTCATTTGTTTGTTTGCTTGTTTGTTACAGCTTTCATAGTTCAAAGATTTCTTTTGGGACTCTAGTTATCAGTCAGACATTACATACCAATGTTATTCCAAAAGGTCCCTGAAGCAACAAGGATTAAACAGAACAACCTGGCTATGTCATTCTTGAAAAGTTTGTAATTCTTCATCACCTTGTGGCTTTAATTAAATCCCATCTAAATGGCATTGCTGATTTTAAAATTTAATATGTTGTATCTTTCCATCTGTTAATTAGCCTTACTACTCAGTGTACTGGTCTGTCTTGTGAGGAAGCCAGACTGGTTATGTAATTTGTCAAAGTAATACAATAGAAAAAAAATCCATACTTGCCCAAGTAAAATACCTTCCCCTGTGCTCCCCTGGCCCCATCCTCAGCATGTATTCAGTTCATATGTATCAGTGTGTTGGTTTGTATGCATCAGTATGTGTGTGTTTATTCACCCTAGTAGAAATGGATCTCTAAACAAAGTCCATCACTAAAATTGTAGCAGGGGGCAAGCAGCTTAATTTAATTAGTAAATTAGAAGGCATTTCATAATTTTGAACATTGACCCTGCATATATGTTACAGGTTTAACTACTGTAGGTAGCAATGTTTAATTCAGCAGCTGAAAGTTAGCTTCATTACAGTGTTTAAAAAGATTCTGCTTGACCTGATTCCTGTTTCCAGCCCTCTAAAGGCTTTTTCAGAACGGACAAGCCCAGACAGATTGCACCTCTAGTTCAAAGGGAACAACGGTGCTTTGTGTACAACAAACCCCAGAGGCCTCCCTGATATTGCCCTGCAGGTCCTACAGGATGGATTCTTCTGAAGAGAAGCAGTACCATCAGCAATGACACAACACCTTCTAGCAACACAGGGCAAAGGGCTAAAAATTCCTGTGTATAATAAAAACTAAACAAATCACACTTGAAGAGCTCAAGAGCAGCAAGAAAGTCATTCTAATGCAGCAGCTGGAATTTCCTGGTGTAGGAAAACATCTTTTTCTGCTTTCCCTGTTTCACGGAAAGAGTAGGGCAGGGGCAACACCAAAGCACACACGCTGCACTCTGACAAACTAATTTGAGATCCTTGGGGATATGTTGCAACCTACAGGAAGCAAAAAGAGCTCTCTGACTGTTTTAATTTGTGCTAGGTAAGATCCAAGACAAAAGCAGCAATGGAAAAGTGACTTAGAGCAACATCTGCCTCCTCCATCCCCGAGCAATGCAGATTCTGCTCAAATGGAATAGAAGGTTCTTCCTCAAGGCACCATTTCCCCCAGCTCAGCGCATGCTGGTAAGATTCTTGTGTGATCCCACATGATTACTGTTGTAAGTGTTTGCACAAATAGGCTTACAATTGCTGGGCAGCCTTAAGTTTTAGGCTTTTTTGCATTTACTTGTTTTAAAAAAACACTTTATAACAACAAATTTTAACAGTTTTAATCACTACTCATACATGTCAGTTTTTACTGGGTTTCTTAGGTTGCCCTAAAACATGTTTTCCTGGCTGTGGAAAACCCCATGGCTTTGCACATTAGTTCAGCTAATCAGCCGAGCTATACAGTTTACACTGGCTGTTGACCTATTAAAGAATAAACAGTTATATAAACATCCATGTCTAAGGGCCAGTTATCGCATAGATCACCTATTACTGAAGCACAGCATGCTTAGGAAGATATAAGAAAGCCTTATCTATCCATCATCTTTTCCTTCTGCTAGGTAAGTGGTAAGTGAATTATACCATGCCCTACACTGAAATCGGCATATTAATGGCTTGATCACAAGACATTAAGTTTTACTTTCAATTCAGGGAAGGAACGTTTCTGAATTTTACCTGTGCTGAAAAATTGCATTGAATCATGCACCGTATGTTTGGATGCAGTATGACTTCTGGAGTCTAAAGGTGGGAGCTGAGATTTCCAAAATCAAATCCTACCTCTATCCAAGCCCTTTAGTGCTTATGTAGTCAAAACACTTCATAAACATGAGTCAGATGTACCACTGTTGCAGCGAAGCAAGCTCTGCTGTACTAAGGTGAAATCAGAGCAGTGAAGTAGCTTGTCCAGAGTAAGTTCCACAAAGACACTTAGTATTAAATGACACTACTTTGTGTCAAGACCAGCAGCCACTCCCACGTCCTCGCAACCTTTATACCACTCTCCCCTTGAGCATGTCCATTTGTACTAATACAAAGTCAAGAGAAAGCCTGGGGCAAAAATAAGCATGGAGACAGGAGACTTTTCTTATGAACACTCACCTGGACACAGTGCTGGTGTTGCCTCCAGCATGGCCTGACTGTGCAGTTCCAGGCAATGTTTTGTGCAATGAAATCTTTAGAAGCTGACACCTCAGTTTAAGGTGTACAAACTGGACATTCCCAGCTTCAGCTGAATCTGGTGCAAGTTTAGATTCTCTTACTTCATATAAACCAGATTACTGTACAAAGATACTTAGCAATCTCTGTTATGATAGAATCATAGAATGTCTGGGCTGGAAGAGACCTCCAAAGGTCATCTAGTACAACCCCCCTGCAATAAGCAGGGACATCTCAAACTAGATCAAGCTACTCAAAGTTTCATCTAGTCTGATCTTGAATATCCCGAGGGATGGGGCCTCCACCACCTGTCTGGGCAACCCACAAAAGAAATCTACTTCCTTGGAATTTTCACACTGAGGAGACATGAAGGTATCCAGCAATAACTATAATTATTTTACTTGAATAACTGGCAGAAAATTTACTCCATAGACATTGCCTGTAGCCTTACTGATCTGGAAGGTTTATCCCACTTTCCAGAAGGCAGCATACAGAAACAATAAGAATAGTTTAGTGCCTCCTCTTGATTTGTTTGTCCCCTCTGTGAGAACAACTCAGGATTTCTTTCTTCACAGCTCAATAGGTCTGTACACAGTAACAGATGGATTTTGTCAGCCCAAGGGCCAGCCTGTGTCAATAGCATACAACTGGTTATGATCAGCCAGAACAGCCTGCAAGAAGCTGTTTAGTGGGCCAGACCTGTTTGTTTGGCATAACAGAACACAATTGCAAAACCATAAGATAGACCTTTTTGCAAGGGGAAGGGAAGGGTTATAAAAACTGCAAGGGACTCGCAGGTTATCAGGATGTACACGACTTTTTTAGGTAGGCTCTTCAAGTCTCTTCTGTGAATGCTTTAAGCTCTATCTTCAAAAGCCAAAGGGATTTACAAAACTCCAGTTTAGGCCTCTCCCCTTCAAGCAAGATACTCACGTTACAGCAGTTGAAGGCCAGCTGGAGGAAATCAGGGGGACAGTCTCCCACCATGTGCTGGAAGGCATCATAATCTAATCCAAAATTCTGTACAAACAAAACCACAGCATAGATATATAAATGAGGTTTGTTATCTGGCCCAAAGCATCTTCTTTTCATGGGGTCCCTACATGGAGTTACCAGGAACAACCATGAACAACATCTTTCAGCAGCCACATACAGAGGATTTTGAGAAAATTTCATGCTCACTCCGAACTGCAGCACTCCCAATTGGGGATTATTTGATACAAGATACCTGTAAGAGAATGAGCTGACTTCAAAGCTCATTCCTCTTCCGGGACCCAACTGCAATCCATTGCACTTGTAATGTTGCCTGTGTGGATCTGGAAGCAATATGTCACCATGGTGACTTTCACAATGTAAATTAACAGCCTGCTATAAAAGCAGAGGCTTTGCTATGATGAAAATTTATCAGTTAAAATGGTTAATTTTTCAGTGGGTGGTAGACTGCTAAGGCAAATGATCCAGTTCCTTAAACGCACTTCTATAAAATCTGAAGGGCAGAAAAACAACAGCTTCTCACTGCAGTTCGAGACCTAAGCAATTTTGCATTTTCAGAACTGGAGGGGGATAGACAATTTGAAAGACTTTCCCCACAGAGGGCCAAAAGTTGCCTTGTAGGTGAGACTCAACCAAAAGGCAACTGAAGAAAGTATGAAGCATCTTATTTGATTCTGGCTCAGATCTGCAGTGCTTGACACAGTCTATGCAAAAACACAGGTGAGCTTATTTTAGCTGCTGCTAACAAAACTCCTGCCCCTTTCACAAGGAGAGGCTGCTTAGTGGATGCAGTATGCCAAAAGCTCTCTGTTCCAAATCTGGCAAGAAGTCGCCATGAGCTATCACTCTAAAAAAGGAAGGTCACTGCAATACTCTCAGTGTTGTGCCAGTTAGGGGCAGAAGGGATTTCCCATGAGGCCTGCAGCTGGACACAGTATCTGTGAGAGTGTCTTCAATGGAGCTCCTTACAGTAACAGCACAGACGAACAAAAGCCTTTTACAGGCTATTTTTAATGTAACAGTTATTCATCGTATCTTTGGCAGCAGTGCCCCAAGTTCTAAAGGCCAGGCACTATCATGGCAAAGGGAACCACCTCCCAGCAGCGTTACAAACGTCACCACTCACCTCTGTGCGAGGGAGATAGTCGGGGTCTGCCTGTATCCTCGCTATAATCTCACACAGAATTATGCCATAGGAGAACACATCTGCCTGAGAGAGGAAAAAAAATAAGTAGCCACATGACTTAGCTATGAATAGTCGATGTTCTTATATGCAACCAAGTTTCTCCCTATCCCAAATGGTTATCATGAATAAACTAAAGCAACACCACAGCGTTACAACACCAAGCAACGCAACATAGCTAATGTTTTCCACGTAAACAAACACATGCCCAGGTAGAACATTCTTGTTGCACAAATAGCAATAATAACTTTAAAACTTTCAAGAAAAAAAAAAAAGTCATTCCTTGCATAAGGAATGGTGAAGTTGCATTTAATCTCTTACAGATGGGAGCAATTAAAAACATAGCCAAAACATGACATGCCTATATATCACTGTGGTTAGAAAGACAGGTTTAGAATACACATGATCACAGCTTATCCAGAACATTAACACTCTCTTTAAGAAAAATTACATTTTTTCCTCTTCTCACAGTTCAGTACCTCTGGAGAATAAAATGCCTTTCACAAAGCTCAGGTATCTAGTAACACTGTACAGCAGCATCAATTTCCATTGAAATTTTCATGATGCTTAGTAATCACCTATCTGACTATCCCTGGAGCTGCACAATTCCTCAAATTTGCACCCACCTGAATTTATCATATAGTAAAATTTAGGAGAACATGGAATACAAGTCTACAGAGCAGAAGTGGGCATTCCTTATCCCTTACATATATACAGGCTTCTATGTCACCTTTCATGCTGATGAGGTATGAGGCCTGCTGCTTCTTTAGTCCTCCATGCCCTAAGGTTAGTGAAGAATGTGGCACCATAGATTTGGGTACTTTATTATTAATTTAGGTCAATTTGGATTCTTTAAAAAGCTTTGAAATGGTAATTATTACATTAATTACTGAAGTAGTTACTGCTTTCCTGCAAGTTATAAGTACCACCAATTAAAGAGACTATTGACTACTAGCTATAAAAAGGCAGAGGACGTAGGCTTTATCACAGAAAAGCTGCACTTGTGGGGCTGGAGTGGAGTACCTTATACATGGGAGAGAGCTTGACTGAAAATACTGCTTCTAAAAATCCAGTGTGATCTGATCCTCTTCTGAAAGAAACATTTCCCAATGCCACAAACAGGAAAAATTTAGAAGGATCTTTGGAGGGCATTTTGCCCATGTATCTTACCATAAGAAATGTTGACTTTATTTTTTTAAATTAAGATAATCGTACACGTTCACATACAGAACTTCTACTTCTACCCAGATTTCAGTAACATACGGTCAACTTAAGGTAAGCAACCTCACTACCTTTCTCACAAGAGCTGGTTAAATTATGTTAAGTCAACAAGCCATTACCATATTCCTGCATGTGGGATGTTTCAGAATGGAAATGGTGTAACAGTGAATTATGCTAAAGGTAATTCTATATATGTAGAAGAATCCACACCATGAATTAAAAATATTAGCTTTGCAATTCACACTTTCGCTTAGTCTCAATGACCTAATGAATACAGAAATGTCACAAATGAAAATAATTTTAATATCATGGAAATTGTAAGTCTAAAGTCCAGTTATATCATGTACCTACCTTTTCATTGTAAGGTTCATCTCTCAGAACTTCTGGTGCCATCCAGAAGGGGGAACCCACCACTGGTAACTTCTCACTATATAGATATGGGATAGATGGGGGAAATATGGGAGGGGGGGTCAGGAGGACAGAGAGAAGAATTAAATTAATTAAATACTTGGAATTATGGAAAGGTAGTAACAATGTCTGAGCATCTGCAGAAACTTTCACCAGAGAGAAGCTGATACAAGTGGGTTCCATAGCATACTGTATTTTACACTGGTTTCCTACTAGAGTCACAGAAACATTCAACGGCAGGAGGAGAGGGTGAAAGAAAAATAAGGCTTCAATCAATTACTCATATTTTATTTCCAGTTTCCAAGTGCCAAAAAGGAAGGAATTGGCTCCTTCATCTACCCATAGAAAAGGTTTGTGGACATCAGTTTCAGGTGCGACGTCAAATTTTCCATTCATACAGGAAGACATCCAGGTACCCATTCCTGTATGAGCATTGATAAACAGCTCTGAAAGTATTCAGCACAGCTTGCTTGCAAACTGTATTTAGAAAAACAAACAAACAATAAAAAAAAAAGGCAAAACAAAAAAACATGCCAACCAAGCCAAAAGACAACGAACAGTCAAGACTGACCAGACAAATCCTTTAACAGGGAAAAATTAGAAATAACAAGAATAGAGCAAAATCTGCCATATTTCCATACAGCTGAATACTGGACCTTAAGAAATGCCTCCAGCTTGCCACCCAGCTGACCTTGAAGGAATGCCTATTAAAATAAAATGCCTCTGAAGGCCTCACAATAGCATGGCTTGCTAACCAGCAAACTGGAAACAACAAAACTGCATCTGCAAACAGAGGCAAGACTAGATCAAACCAGAATAGTGGCTAATATAACAGTTTTATTATGTTGTTTGTTTTAGTATCTAGTTACCTTAACTTTAGCTATTACTGTACTCTCAGTTTTCAGGGCATCTCAAAACTGGGTAATAAGGACACCTTAAGGCACCTGTGGTGCCTTCCTGATTTTGTGATGGGTTTGTATGAACACACCTGGAGCTTTCAGCACCTTAAAGTGCAGGGATTCCACAGGAATGTAGAATGTAGTAACACACTGGCTGCACTTATCAGTAGTATGGAAATTAAGATGTTCACTTTAAGCTTTTAGATCAATATTTCATCAACATTAATGCAAACCTTCAAATCTCCCAAGATAGGGTTTTAGGATATGTGCAGTTTAAAAACAGTATACGGCTGAGATCAACTTTTATTGTTTTCTTTGCAGTCAGATGAGCTGGAAGGCTTTTATTTATTTTATGCAAAAGCATACACACTGGAGAAAATCTGACAGCATATTTCAGTCAGAATACTCTGAAATACACAATCAATATTCAGAGAGAACAATGAAATCCTTGTCCTTGATCTCCCTAACAGAGGGATGACAGAAGGACTATTTCCAATTGTGACAACAGCTTGTGACAGTCACCTGTGCCTCCCACAAATGGGTAAAGATTATAATTTCATCCTAGAGAGAACAAAACGGTGAGCTACTGTTAGACAGTCATTTTAATGTCTTTGTTACAAACCTGGATCTTAACAACTAACCTAGAGGTTAAAGAGAATAATGCTGAAATGCCACTGACTACTGTTTAGGAAAATGGAAAGAAGTTAAGCAAAGCTGTTCGGAATCAACAGAGGACATTAATTACAAAATAGCCCTGATCCAGAATGATGGACAGTATTTTTGTGCTTGCTTTGTTGTTTGGCAGTTTGGGTTGGTTTTGGGTCTGTTGTGTGGCATTTTTTGTTTGTTTGGTTTTTACCCAAATTTCCCAAGTACCTCCTTAGAAGATCTGCTGATCCTCTAGTCATTGGAGCACTTTTGAATAAATGTCACTACTAAGTCTATCAAAATGGACATTAATTGAGCCTGGAATATTTTCATCATCCAGCTTGAAGACTGAAGATATGTTTTGCAAATTTTTTTTGTATCAGAATGCAGTAATGGCCTCAGCGATCCGGCTCATTAGAGCTTCCAACCTGCACTTGCGCTGCAACTCTTGCTGTATTCGCTGTGATTAGTTCACATACCTGTGATCAGGAATTTTCTCTGCTAAACCAAAGTCTCCCACTATTGCCGAGTATCCATTCTCATCATGTTTTATCAAGCAGTTCTGGAAAACAAAACAAAACAAAAAAACCCAGAAGAATTAGTGTCCAGGAATGAAACCCATATATCATTTTTTAAATTTCTTTTTAATCTAGAACAAAGCTACAAGATGTTGTTTGGAAGACATTCACCTATGAGAAGCTTTTGTCTGAAAGCAGCCACCCTTTCCTCCTACCCTCCCCCCCCCATGCACAATCATATGTCCATCAAACTTAAGATGCTGCAAACAGCCTTGCACTTGGTTAATAATCCACTTAAAAACTTGCTGAGAAAGCAGGCAGCCACAGGCAGCACATATCCAGCTAGGTTCTCACAAGAATTAAGATGATTTAGCTCTTTTACTGCTCAGGTATTCAGTATGGCCTGTTCACTATGACACCTTACATTTTCTCTTTACAATTTGCATGCACCTGACCAGAATATAAAAATCAGAGCAGACTCTGAATACCTTTGTGTATTTTGCTATATTAACTACAGAAAAGGAACCCAAAGCTTTGCAGCAGATTTTCATCAGGGAGCAAAAGATGTGACAATGTTTTATGCGCTTTTAAAGTCTCTGGTAAAATTCTTTAGTCTACAGTACATCACAAAATGTGATTTCAGTGAAAAGGCTAATAGGGAAAAGCTGTCAATCTTTTCCTTTCAGATATGCCCTCCAGTGTCAGGAGGGAGGGCAACTTAAGGACACACACAGATCATTCTGGTCTGGCAGCAACACATCAAACATTGATTTATTATTGTTATTTATTTACAACTCTGAGAAATATCCTTTGGCTGTTTCAGTACCGCACCTTCTCCTTTCTCACCAAACCAATCGATAGCCGACTTCCCCACGTGTTTTTCTGTTCTGCAATAGGTGGAGCAAGACAGAGAACTCATTCCCTTACCACACGCCTTGCTCCATCCCCTTCTGCAGGCAGTACAATAGCAGTGACAGGCAGCAAAACCACTGCCGACTCCGACAGCGTGGTACCCTGCCTTAATTAGCCAAACAGCAGGAAACACTTTCCAGCTTTATTGTGCTTGGATGTAGAAAAGCCCCTTGCTGACCCCAGAGCATTAGCTTGTCTGTATAAAGCAGCTACCAAGAAAAGTGAGTCCCTTGTCTGAAAGATCAAGTTCAGGTCATCACTGTTTACATTACTCAGAAACAATTGTGGCTCGGGCCATGAAGCAAGTTTTCTTCCTGCCAATAAAAGGTTAAGCAAGCTGCTCCTGCCTGCGTGGACAGAAAATGCATGCCAGCCTCTTCAAGCACATGCTGGGCTCCTGAAATGCAAAGTTTGATTTGTTTAGCATGACTCAAGTATAAGAAGCACAGTTAGTTTGGGGATTCATAACCATGTACCTAGTTAAATCAACTACGCTTGCCCAAAGAGCAGCAAAGCTTCTCAGCTACGGGCTTTGTTATCTTTTATCAAAGGGCACATTCATCCAGCTTGCCTCTGTTTAAACATTTGGTCACTGTAAGTGGACTTAAATCTGAGAAGGATAAAACTTTTCTGAAAGTCTTACTCAAATGATTCAGACAAGTGGAATGTCATTGTGTACCACACAGAAACACGTCCACGAGGATGCCAGGGACTTTGCAGTGTACAAGAATGCTGATACCATTTTATGCAGCAAAATACAAAGTTACTTTCTGCCATAGATTTTGCAGCAACTAAAGATTATTCTTTAAAATAAAAGATTATTTGTTTTGTTAAAACAAACAAAAAAACCCCAAACAACAACAACCCAAAACCACAAAAAAGCTCTATGATTCATAAATAACTAGTTTTAAAATCCAGATTTCCTTCTTGCATTACCTTTGGCTATTTCAATTCTGTTCATTTTGAGTAGCAAGATTGCAGTAGTTAATTCTGCCTTCTGGTTTTTGTGGATTAGAGTTATTCTCCAATAACCCTTGGCCTCCAAAGTTTCAGGAGAACATTTAATCCAGACCAAGAGCTATTTCAAACAGAACTAAAAATCTGTAGAAACATTTCTACTGACCTTAAGATTGGCAATAATTTACAGGGCTGCCTTGACACCAAAAGGAGGCTTAAACACAACATCATCCTGGCAGCAAATTTTCCTTCAGCTTCTTACCAGTGTACAATCACATCCCATGACACAGCAACACATCACCACATGAAGATGAACAATCTTAGCCCATACCAAGCCCTAGGCAATCTCAGCTCTTGGGTATAGCACTGAACGATTAAACAAGTAGATTATTTCTAGATAAATCATAAATTAAACTAATAGTGCATCCAAGTAATGATACCTGACAGCTCTGAGCTCCTTCCCAGATGAGCAGGAGCTGCCTGCAGCAAAGCTAGGCTCCCTTTCAGTGTAGGTCTCTCAAGAAACCAAACTGAGCAGATGCCCCACCACTGTGGGGTCCAGAGGTCCTGCAGGAGAGGCCAGTACATCATGACAAGGCAACAGGGGAAAGCCTAGGGTAACATTTCTGCTATAAAGGACTGATCAATTGTTCTGCTGTGGTGGGCTGCACAATGTTAAATGACATAAAGAAGGAAGCTAAACTATTCTCTCTCTTTTGTCTGCATGTGAAGAAATGCTGAGTGTGAATTTAAATTCATTAGGGTCCCCATTCCAGTACAAGAGTGACTTTTTTATTCACACTTAAATCACCCATGGGCAGGTGACATGCACCAGACAAAAAAATCACCAGTGTCACTACAAATGCTCACTGTAGTGAAAGTAAACTGATTTAATTCAACTGGTGCAAATGTTTGTGTAGCAAAGCACCAATTTCCTGGAACCCAGACTGGCTGGAAGCCTATTCCCACTCAAACCAGCACTAAAACCCTTCTGTGGATACTAGCGTGGTCAGATGTCACCTTTCAAGCCTGCACTGTTCATTCAGGACAGAGCTTTGCAGACGGCAATGCTTCAGTCTGTGCTAAGCTCCTCCAAGTGTTCAAGGCCAACCCTCAGCATCAACATACTCCTTCTCCACCCTCACTAAGCCATTACACAACACTGCACAAAATCCACAGCACAGAGAATTTAGATATTAGATTTAAGATACAATTAATGAAAAAGTGACTTACACAGCCCACAGTTTCATTAGTGGATTTTGGTGCAGAGACACAAGATTTCAAACTCTTCTTCCATGCAAAGAGCCTCTCAAGAGCTGCCTATGAGATGAGATGCCAAGCACTTTTGCAAGACAGGCTTTAAGAAAACACTTTTGACTTACTATAGTACTATTTGTATAAGCTGCACGGCAATAAAACCCAACAACTTTCTCAAACTTTCTCTTTGGACGTCTACAGACAAGGATGGTCTTTCCTTTGGCAGCTCACACGGTCAAAGAGGGCAGTATCTGACTTCAGTTGGGTTCTCGTGAGGGTTTTTTTCCCCGAAACAGGGACTCCCTCAGTCTTTCCTGAGGCAGTCACTTAATAGAAGGAAGGAGCTCTGTACAGGAGCCCTAAAGAGTTAACAGAGCTGTGTATGCAGAGACAGATGTGAAAGAACATAAAGACCCCTTTGTGTGTTACAGGAGCTTAACATCTGCTTTGCACAGCATAATCCTACTAAGACAAATGCAATATTCTACTCTCCCTTTTTACATAAACAAAAGTGAAAATAGACTCAAACATTTCAGAGTTAAAAATACATTGCCATAGATGATGAAACCCCATTGTGTTAATTTACAGTATGACATACAGGCTAAACTCCTCAGAGATCTTACTGCACTTCAGAAAATACAGAAATGTTGCTGCAGTGTCATTTGCAACCTTCTGATGACTGCTACCAAATTAGAATACCTAAAGGCCAATTGAGATGTATCAGCTATTTTTAAAGTGCTATCCCCTAGGAGAAACACCACTGACAATGAAATGTACAACAGGAAGCTTGCAAAACTAGATACACTTTTGAATAAAACCATTATGTTTAATAACAGACCCTGTTTGCATCCCAAATCACTAGTAAAAGTTTAGTATTGCAACTATCATTAGAAATAATAAACTGTAACAGCTAATTTTTCCAGTGTGAGCCCTCCCCTGCAGTGGAAAACATCCAGGGGAGAGCCTATGCCAGCACAAAGGGGACTTTACAACCAGAGCAGTGAGTATGAGATTCATCAGACAAAGGTTCTGTTCATCGCTTGGGGTTTATTTTGTTTTATTTTGTGTTAAACAAGCAAGCAGCATACAACTTATGAAGTCAAGGTATGTCACTTTCAAGCCCAAAGGCAGTGAATTTATGTTACATCAGATAATCCACAGTAATTGGTTACATGAGTGATTCTCTCCTGTAGCAAGCAAGACTACTCTCTCAATGAAAGAGGGGTGAGCCATGACACATTTACTGTGAAGTGAAAGCAGATGTTGGCAGGAATACACACACACATTCATGTATGTGTTTGTGTGTATAGATATGCCTAGATAGTGGAATTTCGTCATAGGTTTTATCATCAATGGAGCTCACAATGTTCTGTAAAACTGCTCACAACCTACTATTGATTGCAAGACCTTGTTTTCAATTGCACACAATTCTGCAAAAAAAAAAAAAAAAGGTGTTCATATGGGGGTTTGCTGGTTTGTTTTTAACCAAGAGCTTTGGTAGTGGGTTTTTGGGGAGGGGTTGTTCAGCAAAGATAGCTCAGCTGCTTGAGAAAACAAACTTTAGAATATGTATTGCAAGCAAAAATGACTATTAAAAAAAAATCCTCAAAAAATTAGCCTATAGTGCCATACCAGATTTGGCATGTTCTCAACTTGAAACGTGACATGACCTCTCTGTAAGATGCACTTTTGGCACCCCTGCAAAAAGTAGACTGGGACTGGAGGACTTTGAGAGTGAATACGATGACAAGACAGAGCAGGACTCCAGGCTAGGGGCTGGCAGGGACCAAGAGCAGGATCTTGAGCTAGGTTCCAAGACAGGGAAAAAAAAACCTGAAGACTATTTTACGAGGATTAAAGAACTGCATGCACAGCAAACAGGTGGTAGTGGTCAAACAGGGCTAATGTGGAGCAGTAGAATAGGAGTAGAATACTAAAGACCAGAATGCAGAAAGAGAACTCAGATAAAGCACTGAGCAGGAGTGATAGGAAGAGGGTAACTGCAGTCAGCCAGACAAAGAGACTGAACAATAAGGTTTGGGGGCAGGAACTTGGGGCAAAAAGAACAGGAAAAACCTTTGAACAAGGATGAAAAGCCTGAGTGCTTGAATAAAGGATTGGAGAGTTACAGAGTAGATACAACTGTCTTGGAAAATATAGGCAGACTCCTAAATATTTGCTTCTCACTGCTGAGGAGTCTCTTTTGTTCCTGTGTTGATTCCTGCTCTGTAGCAAAAACATGCAATGTGAATCAGTAATGCTAATTAACAGAGGCAATAAATACTAATGAAAAATACTTTAAGAATTAGTTACTGTATTAACTAAAGCAGCAGGCACCTCTGACACGAATCTCAAGCTTGTAACCCTGCAAATTATGTGCATAACACCACTGGGTTCTTTTCAAGATTTTTCAAAAAGTTGCTAGGAAGTTGCACGCTACATAGACTACATAAAAAAATTAATATTGCATAAAAGATGGGATCTAAAGCTTCCTATGAGAACTTTCATTCTTCCCCTTATGCATATGCATTAAGGTAAAGTCCTTATTTACGTGCTCACACAGTTTTCCACGTGGCAGTCATGTCTTCTAGTGCATGCAATGGATTCACAGTGACAATGAATTTGGGATGTACATAAAACACCTGGACCACTATTTTCAGGACTCTGGTCATTCTTGACACAGAAACTGTAAGCTTAAAGGCTGGGAAGAGATGAAGAAGAAAGCCTGGGCTGGAAATGAATGTCTTCTCTCTTTTGGTTAAGACTATAGCAACACAGCTCCAGGATCTGGATTCTGGCCTTCCTCAGCCTCGCAGAAGGATTCTGTGATGAGGAAGTCAGTTTAATAAAATCTTTCAGAGACTGTTGCTAATCTTGTGTTTTCTCTGCCTCCAGGGGTCAAATCTGACTGTTTTGTTAGTTCTGTAATTTTTCCAACTGTTTCTGAGATCAGTGAGCATATTCCCTTGAACTTAAATGTATAAAATGCTAAATACTCCAAACTAAGTCTTAAAATACGTACCAAATATTCACCAATATTCCTTCTTTTAAGCAAAGGTCTATTAATCTCCCTCATCTCAGAGATACTGTAGGAATAAATTCACTGATATGAGGGCAGTAACTGCTGTAAGCTGCCAAGCAAATCAACATTGTTTGCAGAGCAGGGTTTGAATGAAATGCAAATACAGTGCAAAGAAGGTGTTGAAGGAACTCTCTGTGTAGTAGCAAGACATTTGTTTTGAGGGGTGGGATACAAAAAGATTTTGTGATACTCTTGTTGCAGGCTGGACAGTTCTTCCTTGTGCCTTCCAAGCACTGTTATTTTAATCGTAGGTAACAATAGACAACGTTGTAACACCAGGCTAGATTAAGAAAAAAACTTGATCACAGCCCACTGGCTCCTACTGAAACACGTTTCACATTATGATTTCTGTTTTAATAACTGGATCTTTCATGACTAAGACTTTCAGAGTTAAAATTCATAACCAGATCTCCTTGCGAATCACTGAAAGATGAAGAAAATCCTCATGATTCCAGGATACAAATTGTCCTTGTGCATATTACAAGCACCAAATAAAAAGCAATTCATAGGGCTTGCAAAAATATGGACATGGGACAGGGAATGAGCCAACTATGCTGGTTGTCATAACCCATCTATGGCTTAATCACTGTGTAAATCTCTTTATGACAAGTCAAAAGTGAGGACACCACATTTATTGGCTTACAAAATGTACAAGTCACCTGCCCACACAGCTACTATCTGCAGGGTGGAAACGGTCAATCTGACCATTCTTACCTAATGACAGATTAAAGTTAGGCCATTGTTGTTGATCAGCTCAGCCTGATCAGCTACAGAAGCCCAAGCCCAGAGCCCCAGGACTGAGCTACTCCTGACATGGGTAAGCCCCAGCTGTCTGGGCAGCACACGCTCTTCTAACCAGCACCGTCTCTCCCTTTGACAGAAGGGCAGCAGGAAGGGCAGTGGTGGGATGTCAGGGCTGACATCCCCTGTAGGCTGCCACATTGACTATAATGACCTACATCTACTCTTATCTACCGTTCTTCCCTCTGGCTTTCTGCAGGATCAACACTATTCTGCTACTCTCCACACAGCACAATTAGGAAGAGGGATCACCCTCCTGTGTGCTTAATTGTCAAAGTCATTCATTTTTTAATCTTAGATTGGCAGGGGACAGGAATTTTTCTTTCTTTAAGTTTTTATACATCCAGAATAGACACAAGTAATGGTACTGTCAAAGCAAGACAAATCTGCTGCCATAACTGACAGAATAAACTTTCTGTATTCACATTACCTGATCCAGGAAGCTGCAGGAATTAGAGGTTTGCCAGAAACAGAAGAAGAAAGGCAGAAGTATAGGTTTAAATTCATACCAAATTGTTATAGTAAAATTTGTATCGGAGAGGTAATTTGCAGTGGTCTAGTGTATTAAGTGTAATAGGTAAAGCACAGAGACATTCCTGCACAGAAAGTCTGGTTTTATTCTGTTCATAGTTCAGTGAAGGCCAGTGAGTTTCCCAGAAAAATACCTCACTCTCCCATCCTGCAAACTCTGTCTCTCTTCTGACTTTGGCAAATGTTGAATTGCTTGTCTTTACCTTAATTTGATTACTAAAGCCATCAAATCAGTTACTGAAGTTTACCAAAGAAATAAGGATAATATAGAACAGTACTGAATCTGCCTTTGTCCAATCCAGATCACAAGTTCTCTCCTGAGAAAGGAGCCAATCACATCTTCCTTCAGCTTGCTTCATACAGTGTCTATTTACCAGTACGAACACAGACAACTCATCCCACTGCCAGCACAAACCTGGTAAAGTAAAAGGCATCTCTTCAAGCAGTAGCCAAAAGCCACAGTCAGAGCTGAAAATTCTGGTGACAGGTTTTTGCTATGGTTATTATCTTAACTTTTCTGTTTTAGAACAAAGTGACTTCCTTAAAATTAAATCTGTTGGGCAAATTACAGCCCTTTAGGGCAAATTTTTACCCTACCCAAATGTTTAAAATGTTTAAAGTATATTTTATCAGTAAAATAATACACTAATAAAATTCACAAGTACCCAGATGCTTAAGGTCAGGTGTTGCACTTATTTCCCTTCCCAAACAGTATAAGCAAGTGCATCTATGACCTCAAAAAAATTTAAAAAATAAATTAAGAAAAAAAAATACCAAATAAAACCAAAAACCACCCAAGAAACTGGAAAATACAGAATACAGCTGACGGCTTAAAACTTTTATCCTCACAGCTTCCAATGTGACCCATAGAGATACTACATCTTTTTAGTGCTAAGAATCATTCAAATATAGCATAACTGCCAGTGAATTCTTAGGGTTTGGTTCACTGTTGGCTTCCCTTTTTCAATAACCCTCACTGCTTCCTGTGGCCACAGATGAGTTTGCTATGGCAGTGCAACCAGGGACTCCTCCCAGCGGGTGTGCTTCCTAAACAATTGACATTGAACAATAGAAAACATTGAAGCATTGGTAGGGCAGCTCCAGAGAGTGACATACAATTCTGTAAAGCTTGGAAAAATGGCATTCACAGAGGTCTCCAGAAATGGGCTTCCATGTGAGCAGCCATCACAGTACGGGTTATGGCAAGTGCTGCAGGCAGAGTTCTCCTTAGTTTGATTCCTTGCAGTAACTTTACTTCCCCACTCTTAAATGTAGTAAAATATAGCCTGAACTGTTATTTTTTTTTTTTTTTAAAAAGGGATACATCCCCTTCCCCCAGTTATCTTTTCAGGTTTTTTTTCCACACATCTCTACGCACACTCCAAGGTGAATGAAAACGGAGCCGAGTGTATCATGTCAAAGTGACTCCGAGTCTGGGCATTCTTCATAAATTTTATATTCCTTGCAGATTCAACACTTTTCATTTGAAAGAACAAGGAAGTATTTTGACTGCACTAAAAAACTTTTTTCACCTACTAGTTCAACTATTTTTACCTCCTCTTGGCTAAAACCACATTCTTCATCCATTTAACACTATAATGAAGTAGCTTTAAAAAACCCTAAAACTGGACAGAGGATTAGTAGTCATTAGCATTTGCAAGCACACTGTGTGGTGATTTTATTTTTAAAAGCTGTTTCTAATCTTAAAAAAAATAGTTCTTTTTAGGCTAAGATAATGTTCTAATGGATGCTTTTGATTGAAGTGACATTAGGAAGTCTTCCCAAGAACACTTTTGGAGTACTTCCATGTTGCACGTCCCCAGTGAACTTAAACTAGCTCATTAGCTCCAGAGAACAGGACAGACAGGACAGCAAAGCCCTCAGCACAGGCTGCAATGGATGGCAAGACCCAGGGTATATACTAGGACAATTTGTTCACAGAGCTTCATGCTCCTCTGTCAATATTTCTAGCTGAGCTTGCATTAGCTAGCTGCTTCAGCCAATTAATTCATACAATTTGTCACCGAAGCAGTTAAACAACCAACCAATCAGAACAATAACACATCTATGTTCATTGAAAACCCTGCCACAGAAGTATTATTCCAGAAGTAATTCTGAAATTTGAAAATTTTAGGTAAACTGTTCTGGTCTTCCTGATTTTAGAACTGAAAGAAATACAAACCAGGATTGTGGACAACACTTAATGCTGAATTAGAAGTGAAAGGTCACTCTTCCCACTGAAGATTTGTGAAGTACATGAGGAAACAAGTACAAGGAGATTTTAAAGTGTGTTTGTAATAATCTCCTCTATTCAGGTTCTTTATATGATTGACCTGTTCCAAATGTTAGATTGTTATGCTTAATTATTCAGGGATTTAAATACTTTACTGAACCATAATTCAGAACTAAAAAACTCTCCAGCTGCTTTCTGAGAAATCCTAATCTGAACTCATTAAAGGAATTACCTTCCTTCAGGGTAGTTACTGCTCCATTTCCTGTACAAACTATCAGCATTTTTTTGTGGAAAGTCTTAAACCTACAAAATGTATTTCACTTTGTTTCTCCAAGTGTCTTAGATTACACCTTATATAGCAGCAGTTCCCAGCTGGAAGGATGAGAAAGAATCAAAACACCAGTTAGAGTGCCTTCATTAAAGAGTTCCCTTAATTTTATAAATGGTACCTTGGATGTAAGGTCTCGGTGGAAAATGCCTTTATAGTGAAGATAACTGATTCCCATAGCAATGTCAAATGCCAGTTTCACTCTCACTGTCCAGGGCAGATGCTGGTTACTGTCTAATAGCTGCTCCAGGTTACCACAGTTGATGTACTGAAAAGACAAAGCAACATTTGTAATTAATGATTAAACTTCATATATTGCCAGGAATGCAAAATTCGTCATTACACAAGTATCCTCAGCTCAGCTATACATTAAAAACTGGGGTTTTCTTCTTAAGCTAGGCAGGCACAGAGTCTGCAGATCAAGAGAGGCTGAAAATGTCTCCCTTCACCACCTGTACCAATGTATTTATGTCGAAGACACAGGCAACAGCCACCACTGCGTTAACTCCATGGTATTTAAATGGACCCTTCAGAAACACCTACAATACAATACCAGCCTCTCATTTCAGTGTGAGGAAAATAAGGGCAAGAAGGATAAAGAGCTGGCTCTCATACAGAGTAAATCAACAAAGAGAGGTCTAAGTATCCAAGTGTAGGTCACGGAGCCTGATCAAGTTCCAGAGATCTCATTCCCTAAACTGAAGCAGCATCAAAGAGAAATATTACAACGTGTTGCTGTAAGTTACATTTTTTCGCTTCTGTATCTACAAGTCCTAATCAGCAATCTGATTCCCACTGTGTTCAGTACTACACAGACCCCATCAACTGGCAGCCCTCACAAAAAAAAACTACCTTGAGTATAAGATAAATGCTAGAAGAGACAGTCAAACAAAGCAGCACTCAAATGATGTTAAGCAATATAACCCAGGGTTAAGACATGGCAGCTCCACTGCTCAAGTAATCAAGCCCAGTGCTGCTGTAATATGCTTTATGGACAGACCCTTTTTACCACAACAGGAGCTATGCCACGTTTGAGTAGCTTCTTGTTTCACTCCCAGCCCCAGACCCCTCACCAGCAACAAAGCAAAAAGAGTAGCTCACTCCGGAAGGAAACCCTGGCAGCAATGCAGTGACTGCTCTCAAGAAAATCCAAGCAAAGCAGACAGGATAATTTGCTCCCAAGCCTGGTCCAAACAAATAACAGTGTGGCAGGCCACACCAACTTTCCTCATCTATGCCAGACAGCTCACCCTCTCTCTCATAGGAGCTCTGTGGGCCAGTGGAGAAGCTGAGAAGTACTCTTGCAGCACACAGACACAGTGGGCACAAAGCATCCTCACCTTCAGCAGTTGCTTTTCTCCGCTAAAATATGAACCTTGGACCTGATCACAGTGCTGTGCATCCACCTTTTGTCCTTGAGCAACAATCAAAGCAAAGGGTGAGTACAAGAGTTACTTCTTCCCACTCAGGGTTCTTCAAGGAATGACTGACAACTAGTTCTAGTCTGCGCCAGATTTTTGAGCGTTAACAACTACCTTCTCATACCAAATAGGATAATTCACAGAAGGTGTCAGGGTCTGGGAAATGCCCCAATCACCAGCAGTTCCACATTCTTACAAGTACTTGGAGATGCTGTTTCATATCTTTTACATTAGTCTAACAGCAGGAGAAAAGAAAGCAGTGATATACAGGGACAAATTTCAAAATAAGGTGAAGAGAAACAGAATGCTTCCTCGTACTGACTAATTCTAGACCAACCATGCAAAAAGAAATTTTACACTTAGGCACAGAAAGCTTTTAAGCTCTAGAGAGTAATCCAACTGACATTTTAAAATGCACTGTCTTATTCTTAAGTAGTATAATTTTCTATCAAACTAGTCTCTTTTGTGCTGAAGTCAAGGTAATTCAATTGCTTAGAAATTTGTGCTTGGTGCCTATCATAAAAGAAAATTCCTGTTGGCCCCTCTTCAAAACCAAGGCAAACAAGACAATACACCAGTGATAAAAATCAAATGTTGAGGACTGCTATAGGCCACTGCAGCTGGGGGGGAAGGGACTTGATCAGGTGACTACACTAAAACTAGAATATGCAGGCTGGTGCAAGCTAGAGATCCAAAACAACCTGTTGCTTATGGTAGGAGTTTGTGTGTTAGGAGAGTGGAGCAGCTCTGAAACAGGTCACTTGGAGGCTATGCAATCTCCATCCTTGGAGATTTTCAAGGCCCAACTAGACAGAGCTGCAGCCAACCTGACTAAATGTTGCAAACAATGCTGCTTTGAGCTTTTCCAGCTTTGATCTTTCTTTCTCATTGCTTTTATGTGAATCCCTAAGGGAACTAGATGACCTTATAGAGCACTCAAAAAAAAAAAAAAAACATTGCTCAATATAATTTGATTTTTTTTTTTAAATCACAAAAAAAAAAAAAATAAAAATAGCATGCTTAAGGAAAACTGAATGAGATTTCTGTATTAACTTCATATATATTCTCACCCTCCCTGGAACAGTGCAAGTGGCACTTCTCATCCAGTTATGTTCAAATCAGAGTAGTACTGACCAACCTGGAATAGAAGGCAGTGAAGCAGCTAGCTCAATTACCCAATCATAAAGTGACACTTCAGAATATCTCAAACCACTTCACCTTTCTGACTGGGCAATGACAGACCATCCATAACTTGAATTTGCTGCCAAGAGAATACAATAGGGAAGGGAATCACTGGCCTGGTTTTCTGTTTTGGTTGGAGTTCAACTGTGCCATACCCTGAACAGTAATTGTTCCAGAAATGCTAATAAAATAAAACAAGCAACCCAGAAGAGTATTGACATACATATGGAAATGTGACATTAGCTAGCTACTATTTTGAGTATGCTTGTACTTTTCAGTAATGTAGACCATTGATTTGACCCATTGCTGCCATATTAGCTCAGTGCATCCAGCATATCTGCCTCTATGCATCCATGTATCCATTGCCCCAGCAGCCTTCCAGTCAAATTGGCTCATAAGGTCATTGACCCTCCTTAACCACAGGGACTGGATTCTAGCATGAGCTGGGAGAAAAACAGCGCACAGATAGGATACAGCATGTGTGAGCTGCAAGAGCAAGACTCAAACCTGACCCCAGCACATACATAAAACTCACTAGGCCACCTGGCAAACGCTCAGACCTCATTTATCAGAGATGCGAGTTCTGGTTTTGGCTCTAATTTCTAGTGTACTTCCATGAAGCACAGCAGGCTAATCACCAAGTGAAAAGCTGAACTAAGATTTTCCTATAGACAACTTTAAGACTTCATTTGAGGTCAGATTTTAGCTGGCCAGCAGGCAATATCTGCATGCAGAGTCCTGAATGTCCCTCAGGCAAGCAGCACATGGAGTTCAGTGCTCCCGTAAGTAATTCAATTCTTCCGGTCACTCAGGCTGATAATGCAAACAGCCAGCCTCATGGCCTATTTTTTTCAGAGCTCTTCAACAATGCCTTTTCAGAATAGACACAAAATTACGTACGTTATTTCTTAACTGCCTGTGCAATGAAATAAAAATACTTAATCTCTTAACTTGCACAAATCAACTCTATGTGGTAAGAATATCCTGAAGGATATGCAGTGCACCTCCCCCAAAGAGAATACTGGATTTTGTGCCTGAAACATTGCAGTGCTGATACAGTAAGCCTAGAGCACACACACCATCTCAAAGCATTATTCTAATACAACAGCCACTGCATACGTGTACAAGCAATTGGAGCAGAGATTTGATCAGGCTATAACCACGAGAGCAAAGGACACTCCATTTCACACAGAGACCTCACAGCTAAATGGAGCAGTATTCAGACCTTCTCAAATCCTGTATCATGGAGCTGCAGTACAACAGCTACCCATTATTCCTACTGCTAGCTTTTTGTCCTGCAAGAGGACACCAATAGCCAGTTTACATGGCTTCCGGAGTCTGAAAGTTACTGCTTTAGGTGGTTTATTTTTGCATTTTCTACAACTCAACACAGCAAATGGAACACCACTTTTAAAGACCCTGGTGTTTTAGCCCACAGAAGCTTTATTTCTAAAAAAAAAAAAATTATCTGTGGTAAGAGCTCATGCTTTTGCTGCTAGAAAGGAAGTTAACCAAAACTGTAAAAAACCTTACATGCTTCCCAAACCTTATGAGAAGAAAGGGTGGTAGCTTTGCCCAAGGACAAGTCACCCATAAGCTCAGTCAAGCATAGGTGCTTTCTGGATCAAAGAGCCCTGAAAAGGCTTCCGATGTTATAGCTTAAGACTATGAATGCAAAAGCAGCAGTGTATAATCTTTCTCCACACAACAGTGAGGGCAGAGGGAAATGTGCTTCTTTAACCCAAGGACAGAGTAACAGGACAGCTTCATTGTGAGACACTTGCAGTCACATTATCAGACTGGACCACATGAAATTAGGAATGGAATGAAATTCAGCACATAATAGTACTTACACATAGCATTACATGCTTCCTCTCAAGAGGCTAACACACTGAACTTCAGTTGCCAGTTTTTAGCCTTCAAAATTCAAAATCAAAGTTTGAACAAACTAATATTAAAATTAGAAGCTTTTAAAGACTAGGCGCATCAGATTCCCATGATTCCAGCAGCTACTGCTGAAAACCAGACTCCAAATATTGTCAAGTCTGAGGGTGAAGACTGAATGGAATTGCAAAGAATTTTCAATGCTATTTTGAAAACCAATGCTCATTCAATATGTAGGTTTAATATAAATAAGCCACCAGATACTGCACAGGAAAGCCAAAAAAAAAAAACTCTGGCTTGCTATTTACTCAGCTTTAAACATCACTGCTTGACATTTAAAAGGCAACAAATAACCACAAGACACCCCTATATGGTAGCCCAAACGTTGCTAAAGGCAACACATTAAGTGGTTAAGAAAAGTAAGTGTGGAGAGTGCAATTAAACATGACAGACCAAGTGAGGTAAGCAAAGAATAAGAGCTCCCAAGACTCACTATGAGACAAACACCGATACAGCAACAAATAAATATACTGGAGAAGCTCAATGAAAAAAAACAGGCAGAGAAGCAGGAGGAAAGAGAAACTAGAGTCACAGCTGTAGCACCTTCAATGTGGAGAAGAAAGAGAGATCTCAGAACAAAAGCCAGACCACGCAGCTGGACTCTGAAGGAAAACAATATAGTAACACTGCAGACATCAGCCATAAATGCACTGAAGCAGTGACAAAAGAGAGAGAGCTTGTATATTTGTATAATTTCTAATGCTGGAAGTAAGAAGGTAACTCTTGTGCCTAATAAAAGAAAGCTGAGATCTTCTTATTCAGCTTTCAGCAGAAGTCAATAAAATAAAATTAAATTTTTAAACCATCCATTTCAAGGAAGACACAACCCCACCTTCAGTTCTCATATGTTTAGCAGTCATCTGTCACACTCAGCACTCTCTTAAGTGACTACTTTGAAGGCTTCTGGCTGCAAGACAAGCCAATGTACCCTTCTGCCGCAACCGGCATAATTAGCTACAGTGGGAGGACTGGAAATTTCCTCATTTTCCCCAACTGTTTTCATTAGGTTCAGCTGTGCAGAACTAGAAAAGAACTGTATCAGAATGTTCAACACTGCAATATGAGAGACAGCAAGTTGCTACACTGAGACTACCATATTAAATGGAATTATTTTTTAGTTAATTCATAGATGTCCACTTGATAACAAAAAAAACAGCAAACCAGTTTAGAAATCAGCTAAACCACCTTCACCCATGCACCTCTGAGCAGTAACCTTCCACTTCCATTAAGTATATAACACATTGATTGCACCAAAAAAAGTAAAACATTAAAACAGAACAAGCTGGATGTATAATTTGGGCTGTAAAAGTATGCTTTTGGACAGCAGGTGAGCTAATGTTACCAGGGAGCAAACCACAAGCACTGAAAGAGTCAGAATGAGCAGGTGAAGCAAGCACATTTCAGAACAGCTCAAGTGGCTAAGGAAAAAAACCAGCCCAATTGAAAGGACAGGAGAAAAGCTGAAAGTCTCTGTCTAAAAGCCACTTCTCTTTCCTGCTCCTCCATTGCTGAAAGCCAAAGGAAAAAAGGTCTGTAACCTGTAGTCAATTTCTCTTCTACTTTTCAAATAACAAAACAAATATGTATTTTCTTTTATAGCATTAACCATTACAGGATTAAAATAATCTTGCTTTAAAAGGTGTCAGTTATTCACAGGAGAGAAGGCAAGCTTCCTTAAGCAATTGCTATGGCAAGGTTACTCCTAAGAGCTCAAGACCAAAAGCCAAGAAACACAACAGATCTACCTCTGTTGTTTCTTCTGTGTCACGTGTGGCATTGGCTGATTTTATGGCTCCTCCTTCTAAAAAGTCATGCACAGGCATGGCTTATTTTATACAGGCAAACAAGAATTAACATGCAGTAACTCAGGAAGGAGCTGTAATGAAAACCATTTGTTGCATTCCAAACATTTAAGTGCTGGTGTGGAAAAGAATACAGCGAGATTTGTCTTCCTTTAGTTCCCTACATCCAACAACCCTTATGGTCAGCATGCTGAATTTATCCCTTTCCTGTCACTGTATTCAATCAAAATTCAATGTTCTCTTGGTTGTCTGCTGCTAGAATCAGATTACTGTAAGCAAGGCTTCAAATTCAGGCACATAGCAACAGTACACTGTTGCAACCCATAAGTATGAAAGGTTTGAAATACTTCAGGAAATTAAGCTTATTTTGTTGGAACCGGAAAACACTCCCAGTATATCTATACAAACTGACCTTGATAACCATTTTTCCTGTAATTATATTAGTAGAAAAAACAGAAAGCAAAGAAGGCCTAATAAAAAAAAAAAATCTGCATTCATAATATGAAGTCACAACTACTTGGATTGTAAGTAGAGCCTAGTTTCAGTGCAGATAAAAATCTGGGACATGGCAAGCTAGCAAGGGCATAAATTAGCACACAGGCACAGAAGAGCAAGTACCTTGTTGCTGACACAGGCAAGGGAAACAGCATCTCTACAATAACACTTCTGTTAAGAGCAGAAGGCTCTATCTATAATGACAGCATTTTGAACACTCTACACACTCAGCTCTGCCTAGAAGCAAGCTGTAGGCCCTGACAAGGAGCCTCTTACTTAAATAAGGTCTTTGTCACCTTCCCCACAAAGACACCAGCAGTAGCAGCCCACAGATTATATGCCTGCAATATTCCAGATAAATAACCCATTTGCTTCATTTTCTGAAGTCTGTAAAAAAGCTACAAGGATCTAGTGAGTGCAGAAGACAGAACACAAACACCTCTCATAGTACAAACTTTGTTTAAATTCTGCCCAAGGAATACCAGGTTTGAGCTGTTCACCGTGCTTTTCCAAGCCACAGCGCCCCATCTGTGCCGCAACGTCCATTTACGTGTGAGGGTGCTCAAACACTTTACTGGCAATTATAGAATTCACCAAGATCCCCTAATTAATAGTGGTGTGCAAAAGCAATCACTGAAGGAATTTTCTTGTACAACTCTCTTTCTGAATGGTTTGGATGGCTGATAAGTGAACTGAGGAAGTGAAACTACAGAGCACTTGTTAATTCCAAGAGTATGTTTCCCGGGGCGCAGAGTGCAGGGTGGAGTCACTACCAGCAAACTGAATTTACTGCAAAATGTAAGAAAAACCATCCCAGACAGAAAGTTAAAAAGCCAGCATTATGGTGTCTGTTTGGACTGCATCTGATCATACACACAACAGGAAAATCTGGTCCACAAGGCACTAGTCAGTTCTCCTCCCCTCTCTCCCACTCGTACCAGAACAGTTGAGGAGCTTGCAACTTCTCGCTCTTATCAACCTAGACATTTGCAGGATCTCAGAAAGGAACAATAAAAGAATTGCAGGGGTTGCAGTTCAAGAATGTTTTTCTTTGCTGGAGACACTGAAAAA
This sequence comes from Merops nubicus, assembly GCF_000691845.1. Taxonomy (NCBI): domain Eukaryota; kingdom Metazoa; phylum Chordata; class Aves; order Coraciiformes; family Meropidae; genus Merops; species Merops nubicus. The sequence goes on from NW_008588446.1 coordinate 38,717, forward strand.
TGGTCTAGTAGCCTTACAATGAGTGTCAAAACACTGACACTAAAAAATCCTCCCTCAAAAAAAAAAGCCACACAACACACCCACCCACTCGCATTTCTGTGCCACACACATGCAGGGAAGGAAGAGAAGGAATGAGACAATGGGGCTTGCTGTTTGTAGTTCAACATTTATCTGCCTCTTATCTTACTTACTTCTATCCTTGAGACTTTCTAAGGAGGAAGAGGTTACCACCAGCAAGATACTTGCAAGCCTTCCTCAGAACACAGTGTGTTTAGACACATCTATCTCAATTAAAATAGTATATTAAAAAGGTTTCTTGTGCACTATTACAAGCTCTGAAGTGACAAAACAAATCAATCATGCTGCTATGAGAGGAGAAAAAAAATTTAAATCCAACATATAGCCTGTGTAGCCGAGATGTTTACATTTTTTTTGAAAAAGAAAGAAAAAGGGAGGAGGAAGAGAATGGAGGATTATGTTCTAAAGCTCATACACACGCATTTAAGAAAAAGACTAGAACTCAAAAGCTTGCATGTCCAGAAGTTCTCACCGAAATAACTGGTTGCTCATCACTTCTGATCTAGCACCTGCATGCATAAATATAGACTATGTTCCTGAAGTTAGACTCATATTTTCAAAGCCTTGGCTTCTGTCTTTACATGAGGATTTCTTTAGTGTCTCAAATTATAGTACTTTTCACCTCTGAACTTTCTTCTCTGTGAGAACCCACCCTCCTCTCCTCACTCAACCACATATCACAAACACATCTAGCAGCTTCCCTGGGCCTTCAGCACAATGCAGTGCTCACACTGCACCACTGAGCCTCTCTCACTTGAGCCACTTCAACCTCTCAATAATCATTCTAATCCTGCACATGTACACGACAGGAAATCACTCTCTTTAAAAAGATGCATTTTGGGGAAATTAGTCAAATCACATCAGGCATACAGCCACATGAAAACACATACAAAATCAGTAATTAAAGCTTCCTCCTGTTCTTGGTACATGTGTTGTGACCAGCTACAGCACCATTTAATTTCCTATCAAACTGAAGCTATGTCACAGGAGCCCCTGCATTCTGTGGCACTAGCTTGGTATAATCAACCTAAAAGCTAAGATTAAAAAAAAAAAAAATAATTCCTCTATTGTTCATTGTTTTTTCTAGAAACTCTAGGTCTTTGATCACTGCAATCAGACAAGACGGTTGGCTTTCATTTGTGAAAAAATAAATAGCCATCAGATGTTGGAAAAAAATATTTGAAAGATCACCTAACTTAAATAAGGTCCTTCACATGTTTCCAAGAACCTTACTTTTGATATTTAAGCACTGAAAGTTGCAAAGCTACAAATCAGACAGACTTAGCTGAAACTCCTGTGGAGGGAGGCCTGTATCATTTTTGCTGGAGAAAGAACTAAAGGGTCAAATACGCCACATATGCCACAACATCAGGCTGCAGGAGTATGAACCGGAGATGGAATTTCAGCCAGAACACTAAATTTCCTGCCTCCTGTCACTGAAAGCCAGGCCCCCTTGTGTGATTTTAAATGGTCTTTATTGGTATGTGCAGCACACATCAAGCTGTGTTCGGGATCAAAGTATTTTTTCCTTTTAACTAATTCACAAAATATTTGGTTCCCAAGGAAAATAATATAAACAAAGTAAAGAATATGTATTTTGTCTTAACTTTTGTGAAATAACTTTACTGTCTTAGACACACTGCTTTTTTGATACTAAATTCATGATGCCTTGAAGTTACAGCATAAAGTTTAAACAGTGTGACATCTTCCAACTACCAACACTACCCTGCCTTTTCTACAGGCTTTTTGAACTCTGCATACCTTGAACAGTCTAATTTGCTTACTACACGTATCATGCTCAGACTTACTTTTGCATCCACTGCTGCATGCAGATGAGTCAGGTTTACTTCTACCTTTAAATTGCCTAACTCAAATCTCATGTACAAGGTACAGTGATGGGTACCAGAGTCTACAGCTCTTCAGCTGTTGGAATAACCAACCATCTAGGCTCAGTACAAGCGCATTATTTCAACAAAAATGAGAAGTCTTTATCTGATAAAATAGATTGATGATGCTCCCATCCTTCTAACACTCACTCAGTCTTCCTAGAGTTGATAATGTAGACTGAATCATTATTGGAAATGGGGTTTTCTCCTTTTTTTCTCCCCTTCCCCATTTTTCATGCACCCTTTAAAAAAAAAAAAAAAAAAAAATATATATATCGTCAGAGCAGACACTTCTCTCTCCCCAAAACAATACCATTGGTTACTCTACCACTCTCCAGTCAATATTGCATCAGGGCATGGTTGCTTCTAGAGCTACCCATGCTTCCTGACATGGATCAATGGCCCAGCAAGAGTGTCTTCAATTCTTCAAGCTGGGAAGCATCATACATATTAAGCCTCTAAAATGTGGATCTCTCAAGTTAAAGAGAGACATGCTCCTCTGAAGAGGATGAATCCATGGGAAAAAACAAAAGGACACTGCTTTGAAAATGAAGCAATATGATGTCTTGTATAGCACAGACAAAGGGTAAAGTAGATCTTCAAGCATCAATCTACGTTTGCTGAGAGTGCATTCAGCCACTTTTTATAAATTGAACTGGGAACCTAATGTTAGCAGCAAAGCAAACTGACAGTCCATATGCTGTGAAGAGTGCAAAACTAAGACCAAATATGGCTCAGGTGTTGACAAGTATTTTTAAAATTCTATTACGAACAATCAAGAGATGAAGGAAAGTGTCTGCACTGAACCAATTTTATAAAACAATTATAACTGCATTTCAAAACAGTCAAAGGTGTACTAGGAATCATTCTGCAAGCTACACAGGAACAAGAAAAAGCATAAGGTCTGCATGTGGTCCTGGACACAGCTATTAAAACAACTTCTTTGAGATACATATGCACATACATGTACCTAATATTCAAATTTATAGGCATCTCCTTCTTTTAATGTCCCAATAATTTAAGTAAAGCACAACAATCTGAAGCACATCCCAAGGCTTATCACTTCATAGTTTCAGGACCTCTAAAATTTCAAAAGTATATTGCTAGGGACTTAGTTTGCCACGTTATAAACACATTCAGCCTGGAATATAAACAGAAGTTTCCTAATTTCTTGGCTCTAAGAAAAGTCCCTATTACCTATGCCTAGGCAAGACAGCTGCTGTATGTAACAATGAAGGTGATACTTTCAGCATTTCCTAACTTAGCCCTGGAGTACATGCACAATGAAGGAGAAAGTGCAGGCAACAGACTTGGCTTCCTGTTCATGTTCAGTTGCTTGGTTTTAACCCCAAAAGACTGAGCCAATATTTATGTCCCAGAGATTTCTGCATCTTGTAGGTTCACCTTAACTCTATTTCCCAAAGCAGAAAGTAAAAGACTGTACAGTTCTATGTATTTTTAAAAAGGATGATAGAACTAAATAGATATTTCAAAGCATCTCTTAGCTTACAACAATTTCTATGTTGTGAGATAATGTGCTTTTTGTCAAGAACAAAACCAAAGATAGTGACAGATAGTGACAAGTTCTAACAGACATCTTGTGATGCATTTATTCTATTTTACAGCTGTAAAACACAGCTGCAATGAAATAGAATGATTTCTCACCTTTTACACTACAGACTAGCCTAGTCTTCCTAACACCTGAGTTATTTCACACTCAGTTTTAAACCCTACTTCTGCTACCATGACCTCAGGTCCTACAGCAAACTTCTCACACAGTCCTCAGTCATTAAGGGGAGTACAACTACTGCTGCATCAGACAAGGTTACCATTACTCTTCTCTAGAGGTCAAATCCCTGGGGTCCAGATGAATGCATTTCTCTTGGCCCCAAAGCAATATATGCAAAGCCTGACTCTTAATGACTTATGTAAAGGAACAGCTAATGAACCCAAACAACCAAATTAAGAGAGGAAATAACACAGATGTGTGCTGGCTGGACTTCCAGTCCTACAATAAAAGCAGCAAAAGGGGCAAACAAATAACAGCAATAGGTACTCTAGTTTTATACCACATAGCCATTCTTGTCATCAAAGCATACCCTCCTGTAACCAAATATATTCAATTGTAATACGCAAGGCCACACCAGGAGGGGTACAGAGTAACCACGGTTTGAGGACCTGATGACTCTGACATACTTTTGGCAAGGCTAAACTTACACTTCTGGTGCTTCAGCTTTCTACCTGCCAAGGCCCAGATTGCCTCTACACATTACACCTTCCAGGACTTGCACTGGTACAGCACCACTGAAAGGACTCCTCTTCTTTCTGTTCCCAGGGAAGTATATAAAATGAAGCTGTAGCTCTAATGAATGCTATGAAAAAAATATCGTTAACGAAGAACAAGAAGAATAAAGCATTTAAGTAGAGATTTACTACAGTATTAATCCACAGGTCATGCTATTCATTGGCTGAGAGATCATAAGGATCAATTTAATCTGCAGAGTTTTACACATACTTAGAGTTCTTACAAAGTTTAACCAGCAGTCCTTCTGCAGCATCCTAGAGCCAGGAGGCATTTAAAAATGCCAGCTGCAGGGTGGTGAAGGTCATCTGAAAGATATCCTTTGTCATCATAGCATGCTGATCTTTTAAAAAAGTTGTTGCCAAGTAAATTCCATGCTTTTTTACACTACTTTGTATCAAGACTCATTCCCCTAAAACAAAGACGTTTAGAATTGACAGGTATATGCACAGAAGTTTGCACCATAGTTCACTTAATTTCCTCAGAAAGTCACAGCAGTTGCTGATTCCAAGACCCTGAAGTCTTTTGACATACTTTCAAAGACCTCTAACACACTCAAGGCAAATGCTTTACATAGGCAAATGCTTTACATATGCAAATGAGACAAAATTAGACCAGAATTAGGGACCAATCTGAGCAGAAACAAAGGGCCAAAACATCTCTAGAGTTTCCCCTCCCCTCTGCTTTTTTGCTCCTCCTCCTGAGTTTTCTTTTTGCAATATTACAGTCAGAAAGACTATAAAGTTCCTAAGGAAGATTTCATTAAGCAAGGGTAGCTAAAGTAAAGCACAAGACATTAAGGAATACAAACTGATCTGGAAGCCTCTAATCAGCCTGACACATTAGGTAATACCAAACCCTTTAAACTTACATGAAGTAAAGGCTTTCCCTAATAATTTGCTATATCTTTTTCTCTTTAGTTTGGTGGGTTTTTTTAACTATAAATTGGACAGCAGTATTCAGCAGCTGGGTAACATTTTTCAACAGGATGAACTTTAGAGTCCCTTCATTTAATTTTCTACTTGGTGCTACCTTTAACACCACTTTTATCTTCTCTTCAGTTGTCTCCAAACTAATCTACCTAGCACTGCAGCTATTCTCTTCTTTGACGGATCATCACCAGAGCAATCTTACTCAGGAACTAAACCTGAGCTACTAAACAAGTTATACCTAAACTGGGAACTATTCCTTTGCTGTATGGAATATTTGCAGAATGACTGATAATAGGAACTGCAGTTCTAAAGACAGTAAGCTCCCTGGGGTTGACAGGTGAGCCTACTGTGCTCACTAAAGCAGAGTTAAATATTTGCATGCCACACAAGTAAAACTGAAATTATTTCAACACAATGATTCAAACAATAGCGATCAGCAAATGTCACAGGAGATGGGGGGAGGAGGGAGCAAGGCCTCTTTAAAGGGTGTTTGAGGGCTTCTGAAAACTCTCAGAAGTGTGCAACTGCAATCTGGAAAGCAAGGCACGCCTACAATTTTTGTTGTAGCATAAAGGCTTAGAAGAGGAGAGCTAAATGATGCCTGTCTGGTTCTCTCCATTCCAGAGTCAAAGGCTCTCCACAGAAAGGTGTCTAAGAACTGAGGGGAGAAAAAAGAAAGAAGGAAGATGAAATATTTTTAAAGATAGGTTCTGCTCATGAAAGCTTTTATCAGAAGGACATTCTCACTTGAAGAGATTAATTTCCATTCCTTGTAAAAAGATAATTCAGCACAACTGTAAGAATTCTGAGAATTTTAAGCTTCTAATATTTTTGCTTTGCAATCAGTGCTATCTTACAAAGTTAAAAAAAAAAAAAATTTAAAAAAAGGGAAGATCTCCAAAGGCCTGAAACTCCACTAATTGCATTTACAGTTTACTTAAATTATTGCTGTTGGGAGGAAAAGTAGAGAGAGAAAGTTTTCAGTTATCACAGAGGAACTTACTGGAAAAAAAACTCTCTCTTTAAAAGCCACAGGTGCCTTCATGAAGGTGAGCTTTAGGAGTACCAATGGAATACAATGTGCAAGGAAGAAAAAAAAAAAAATGTCTTCCAAACTGCTGCATAACAGCACTCTTGTCTCAAAACAATTAATTGTGGTTGATGGTAAAAACAGCAGTGTCAAATTCAGTAAGCTATTATAGTGCAACATGTCAAAATTGTCCAATAGCAATTATCTTGACCATAATAAAAATTAACATGTCTGGAAGGATGTCTGTAGTAAATTTTTTCATTTGGTTTATAACAGAGATATAAAAAAAGTAATTTAACTTAAAACATGCACAAGTTCAAAGTATTCTGTGAATTCTCTTTAAAAAAAAAAAGCAACACTTACAGCACTTTTTACCACATACATCTGCAGCAAACTCTGTTCATACTATACATTACCAGCATGCATTACTGCAGACAGTACCACTCTGAACACCCAGGAAACATGTTAGACAAATGCATTTTCAGGTACCCCTCGTGTAAGGTGCAGTATGTAACATAACAGAGCTGGTAAGGAGAACCCATGGAATGGGATGCCCTGCAGGACTCAGGTTCACAGAAAGGCTGGCTTGCCCCTTACAATTATCTCACCATTGTTCCCATGCCACATTTACAGCACCTTAAAAACAAGGCTGCCCAAAAATACTCTTAGATCTATGAAACATCTAATACTACACTAGACACTCTGGATGGAATCAGGAGGACTGACTAGGTTGCACACCAGCAAGAAGACAGACAAACACTGCAGGAGAGGCACGTCAGGCAGCCAGCAGATCCAGTTGGTGACTGAAGCAATACTGTCCATCCCTCCATCACAGATCCTGTGTTCCTACCACACATCCATGGCCCCACTCCCTGCCTGAGAAAGCTCCAACGCATGTCAGGTCCTGCACTGGGCAAGTAAAGCAAAAGCTTCAGACTGTGGCAGCAGAGCATTTCTGCACTTTTTAACCATCCTCCAGTGTGAAGTAATAGCCATAAAACTTGTGTTGTAACTGTTAGTTATTATTTGTGAAGCACTGCAGTTTCAAGGTATCTCAATCAATACATAAATCCCCCTTCCTCATCTTCTATACACGCAGCTGTGATTTCATTTCCTTCAAGAAAGAATTTTCAAGCTGCATGACTCATTCTGTGCATGTATGTATACACATCCAATTATAACAAAATTTTAGCTTGACCTCTGTCTTAGAAACTCAGATAAACCTGATTAACAGAATTCAACAAATAATTTAAGATTTCAAAAAGGTGTAAGCGGCTTTTACATGCCAGACTGTACGCTACATTATCACCATCAGTGTACTAGCATAGGCCTGTAGGACCTACAAACGCACAAATAATTTGTTTGCCTCCCATCTAAAATGGGAGCTCAAACGCTAGCTCATGCATCCATCCCCTGGTAAATGGGTACGGTATAGGGTCAGATGTTATTCCTGTTATGCCATGGCTGCTGCACACTACCTGGCTCACTTCATGTCCCCTGGAGTGTATGCTGCCTGCTAACCTCCTGGCAGCGGCTCAGACCTGGTCTCTGAACGCTCAGCAGCATCTCATGCTAATTGACACCAGAGCCTGAACTACTATGCAAGCGTCTCTGAGTCCAATGGTGCTGTCTGCCAGGAAATTAAGAAATGGAAGCAAATAGAGAGTCATCGGATTAGGAAAGCGGCTGGTAAACAGAGAGGCTTGAAGAAGAGGCTGAAATTAGGTTGGAGAAGCATGCAAGTGCAGTGGGAAGTCCTGTGGATTCTTCCAGGTACAGAAACAAACCACTAGCTACAGACTTGAGCTGAATACTCAGAAAGGAATACCCACTTCCTGGTTTTACAGAGAAGGATCACAGCAAACCTGTGCCCATCAGCCCAAAGTTACTGAGCCTGTCTAATACTTGCCAGCTCATCTGAGTGCTACACCTATTAAAGTATTTACTTTTCTTTCCTTAAATGTTCCTTACCTATGTGTTTGCAAGGGTAGAGGTCCCTGCCAGCCTAAACCATTCTGTGACTCAAGATAGATACTGAACTACTTCAGAAGAGGCAAATGCCACAGTTTCTGGATTGAGTAGAACTTGAAAAAACAATATTGGATTTTCAAAACTGATAAGACTGTGGATTCAGAACAAGGTCAAAGTCCTAGTGCAGTCTATAATTAAACAATTCCATTCTTATTTTGAAAAAACCAAACCAAAACAAACAGAAACTGCTTCTTTCCCAACAGTTTTAAAAACAAAAGCCACTTGAGAGAGGACAATTAAAACAATGTAAAATGCTGCCAAAAGGGAAAAACCCAAGGCCTACATATGATCAACAACTTTCACAAGCAAAAAAACCTGCTCTGCCTGATTCACTGTTTAGCCTCCTGTATGTTTAAACATGCAAGAGATGTGTAGCGCTTCAGACTCTTGCCTTCCAATAACAAAGTGCTGGATATTCCTAATATAGCCCCTTTACAGGCTTATAAAAAGCCTTCAGGGCTCCTCTAACATAACTTGCAGTTGCTGCCCTGTCTATTAACAGCACAGGAAGCTATTAAGCACAAGTCATCAACAAATATTTGCCACAACTTCTCAACTTCTTTTGTCACGGAAACATACACAGAAATAAACCTGATTTCCCATCATGCCCTTACACATAAGCTCTAAGTGATGCTGTATCCCTTTTACTTTGGCATATCATCAACTGTACACTCAAAACACAAGAAGGGGTAATTAGGCTCCTTACAGAACGGGTCCAGCATAGGCTACTGCAAGAGAGGATCCTCCTTGCAGTGACACAGACACATATTGAGCAATGGGCCTCTGAATCAACAGTTTCATTTCCAAAGAAGTGAAACCCTGGCATAAGTTCTCTGAGTGCTAGTAGCATCATGCTAATACAAATTATGTTGAGCACTGGAAGCTAGGAGACCACCTTTCTGGACCACAAGCTGAAAAAAAGCCACAAGACAGTGGCTGATTTGTTTATCCTCTTGAGCTATATTTGAACTGGTGATTCACTGTCTTTCTTCAGCTGTCCATTTCAGGCCCCTTCTCTAGCCTCCAGAAGTCTTCAGAACTCATCTACTACTCTAGACATACTTTGAGATGAAAAATGCTGCTACTGTTGCCAGAAAACTCAACTAATTCCACCCCTCAGAACATACACAGCTCTTACCTTTTAAATGCTCTGTGGAATCAAAGAACAAGTACTGTATTGGACAAAATTGTGTGTTGAATTTCCTACAACATTAACTGATGATGGCCTTTGGTCATGTTTTTTGTTTTGTTTTGTTTTGTTTTTCTATTGAAGGCTTTAAATGTCCACCTTGGCACACAAAAAAAAAGCAACGATTACTACATGTAATTTCGTAATATGTCTCTAAAGCTATTCTGTCTCTCAAGCTTTTGCAGCAATCTTATTCAGTCTAAAAAATTTCCTTTTTGGTCTCAGGATTCAGGAATCTCTTCTATTATGCTAAATTATATCTATAAAAAGTTACTCTTTGAAGTCTTTCTTAGATGTATTTACTTGCCAAGAGCTCAAAAATAGCTGAGCTAAGCAAGCAGCCACAAAGTTAGCCTTCCGTGAGGAAGCATCTGTGCTGGTTTCACTTTCTTGACTTTCTGGGTGGGGAGGGACGTTTAAATGGCAAGCATCTGGGATGAAGGGGAGGAAGACAAACAAACAGAAAAACACCAAAAAATACACTGAGCAAGATACACCACTATTTAGTACAATGACACATTATGAAGTTCCATCTCTTCCGGGGCATGTTTAGTGAGTGGAAACCGCCCTGTTTTATCTGAACAGAGGTCCAAAAGAAATTTGTAATAATGTTAGCAAAGCCTGCCTGAAGGACAGGTGGTGAAGACATTCACTGCCCATTTATATGCACATCTTTGCCTCAGAGCTGCATATGAAAGGTACACAAAGTTATGGGCACACAAATCCTGATAGCTGGCATAGAGCTATCCAAACTTCCCATTTTACAGTAGTTCTTGGGAAGCCTACCAGGAACCTGTTTTAATGGCTAACTAATAACATACTTGTCTTTGGGAGGTGGTAAAGAGTTAATCTTTTAACTGAGCCATTCATACAAAATAGAAACAAATAAGAAACATTAACTTTAAAACCCCTGAGTTTCCCCTCAATCTTTACTCAAACTAAAACACCAGGAAAAAATATTTTATTGATTTTGACTCAAAACAGGCAATGCTGTTCCTAACAAGCAAATACTCCCTTCTTGTTTTTCCTGAGCAGTTTATAGCAGGATTAAACATACACAAGGTAAAACTTGGTGGGAAGACTTACATGAATGGAAAGTTCAGTTTTTCATTTGATACTAGATCTTGGCCAGGGTATATGGGCAACGGAGTAACTCCTTTATATGGGACCCAGATTAAGCTGTAATCTTGATGTTATTCCAAATAAGAAGGGGGTAGGGACTGAATACACTAGTGTCACTGAGCTGGAACGTCCCTGATTCACCTGTGAAATGTACAGCCAACGGGAGTATAAAGATTTAAATACAATGCAATGTCACCGAAACAAACAACATTTAGGGGCAGCTCTGCTGTAATCCACACATCTCATTTAGAATATTATCAATAAATTTCTGTGTTCCTACTGTGATTTTTTTTTCATGCTAACAAGCACTTCTGGTGAGAAAAGAGATACAAGGGTTGTGAGCAAAGTGCAGTTCTGAGGCCCAATTCTGCAGTTTTTCCACTGCATAGCAAGTAGCATGTGTTTAACTCACTAGTTGTTATAAAAAGGTGAACAGCAGTTGCAGAATCTGGCCTGAGAACTGTTTCATATTGAGGATGTGTATCATGAAATAGTCTTACCTCAGTAAGTGCGTGCAGCTGTCCTTGATGCACACAGACACCCATAAACCTACAAGAAACAAGAAAAGAAAAGTGGTTTGGGCTTTTTTCCCCTCCCTCTTTAATTTTTTTTCTTTTAAAGAAACCAAAATAAGTAGTGCTGGCTATGCCAAGAAAGAATAAAAAAAAAAAAAAAAAAATATTCAGCCTCACAGATACTGCAATACCTCAAGGTCAATTATTTGAAATTCTCAGCACAAAACAAAATCTTTTGTCTATACTACAATATAATTTGAATTGGCAGTTCCAAGAGAGAACAGGAGACAGCCCAAACTCAAGATGGAAAGTTACTAATTCAACTATAAGCAAAGGCCAGCATATGATGATTTATGCAGAAAGAAACAGTCTCAGATTTCTGTTTTAAGGAAGTTTAAGCCAAGTAACCCACTGCTGGTCTGCATAAATAGAAAATTACTTCCCTTTGCATTTTGCTGCTTAAGCATAAAGATGTTTCTTCCTATCCCATTCCTAACCGCTCAGGACCGCGGTGACACACACGTGCAGCACACATCCCCTCCCGAACTACTCATTCCCAACACCTGAATCAAAGCAACTTTCGACAGCATACAGTATACACGCATTCCACAAAAATTACCTACTCTGCATGAGGTTCAGACTCCTGCTGTTAATAGTAATGACTGTCACCTTTGATTTTTCTGGAAAGTATAGAGAACGTACCACACATTTAACCTGCGAGGAACAACTGAAAGCTCATTTTTACCACAATACCAGCTAAACTTAATAGTAACAAAATGCAAATAAATATTAATGGTAAACACCTCTCATGAGAAATATCAATAAGATTTAAACTGTATGCATTTTAGAGTCTTCCCTGCACAATTAAAATAGTGGTTCTTTTTAGATTAACTAATTTTCAGATTCAGAATTTATATCTTGGTCTTAACAGGCAAAATCACATTGTTGGTCATTCCCACAATGTTCAGAGATTTCCACTTTGCACGCAAGCAGTAGAAACGCGTGATTTCATTACATGTGACAGGGGAATCCTGTGGAGAACAACTCAAAGGAAAAGGACCTTTTATATCCTCAAACACTTCCGAATTTAAAAACAAAATGATGCAAGACACATGTAGTTCTAGTTCAGCTAAGCTGCTTTTGAAGAAATGAATGATTCTCACTGTTCTCTTGTCTAACAGCTGACTGCTAAATTACAAGCAGCCAAAGAAAAATAATATAGGTAAGGTCTTTTGCATAAGCTGAGCTGTGGAAATCTGTTTTTATAGCCAAAGAAGAAGCAGGACTTGTAGTTGAACATCTGTTGCCTGCTCTCACCTCAAATAATATTCCCTGCATTAACTATGCAAATTTTCATCTGAGAGACAGTGAGAATACAGTTCTTGGAATTCAGTGAAGAACAATAGGTCATGATCACTCATGGGCAAGGGAAGAAGGGTTCTTTTAGACACATCATCTATGCACACTTCACTTCATACAGCAATTGTGGATGAACAATTTTGTAAACAAGTTGACAAATGAAGCTTCCTGAGACTAAGAAATCCAGATTCCTCCAGAGCAGAAATCTGTTTCTTCCTTTGTGCATTCTGAAAGTCTCCAGAGCCATCAGGCACAGTGTTAATAGCTTTATTCACAAGCAAAAATGGAAAAAACTCCAAGATACAAGTTCCACTATTAGACAACTTCCAAAAGCATTAATTTCTCTTTTATGAAATATGCTAATGACACATGGTTAACCCAGCAAAAACTAAGGCTAATTAAAAATACATTTTCATCTATATATCAACTCGTCCTTTGTATAGGTGTATTACATTACTTTCAAATTAAGAATTCATTGTATTTTACTCAATTCTAAAATACTAATGCAATTAAGAATTTATCAAAATTTTTCCAAAGTTTAATTTCTTGTCTCAGCGTTACCAAACAGGAAAAACATCACTGGTCACCTGAAATCTGGTATAACTTAACTTTTTCTGCCTTTTTTTTTTTTTTTGGTCGAGGGAAGTCTCAATGGAAACGTATTCGTTACCTTTGAGAAGCTACACTTAAAGCAGAAAATACACACCAGCTCAAGTTACCAGGAGTAAGAGTTCAAAAATTCTCAAACGTTTAGGTTATCTACTAGGGAACAGGCATACATTCTAACTTTAAATAAGAAATTAAAAACAAAACTCAGTATCACGGTCTCATGGAAAAAAGCTGGATATAAAGATACATTTATAAACTCCACATATTTAGAAGCTATTACCCAGCAAAAGAGAAACCAGATACACTGATAAAGACGGAATTAATGAGTTTACAAGCAACATACTGAAACCATTTAAACTTTATGTTAAGACTCTTAGTTTTCAGGCACTGGAAAACAGATTGATAGAATAGACCTCTAGCGATCCAAATTCCTGGAAAACTTTTTCTTAGCTGCTGTATCAAGCAATAACAAGCCTCTTGGTTAAGCCAAGTCCTGCACAAAACACTGTTGGAAAGCATTTTCACTAAAAGATAATATGTGCATCTGCTACCAGGAAATACAATTACCAAGCAAGACAACGTAAGATTTAAATTTATGAGATTGCCCAGATGAGATTCCAAGTTCTGTGGATAGGAAGCTGACAGGCTGGTCCTGTACAGCTGAGATTATTCCTGTTGGCTAGACGCACTGTCTCCAGAGCCAAAATGTGCTTGTAGGTGAACTTCAGCAGAATGTCTTGTCAGCCAAAGGTTACACTTCCTATAAGCATTTCTGCTTGGAAGAGGCTTCAATGAGCCAATCCGCCACAAAGCAGGAAACCATTTGCAGATTTAAGGAAGTTTATTTTCAAGACAGCATATCTGGCCTTATCAGGAAAGCTGATGCACTCCCAAACCCTAACTAGTGGTTGGAAAGGTTTCCCCAGAAGCTGCAAATATGAAGGATGCTATTTGTATCCACCCTACTAAATACAGCACAGCATATTTCCACTACAAGATGCTTTCTAACAAAAATCAGCAATGCTCAGATGTTGGAAGTCGCTTTCCATAAACCAGGTTATTCCTCGATCAATCTGGAATACCTGCCCTCCTAGAGAAGAGCAAAAGAAGGTACTCTGGATGTTTCTTAGTCCATTATAGCAGTTACCCAAACTGCTTCCAGTTCAGACTGCAAGGGAGAAAATTCTGGACAGGGAAGGGGAGACGAAGAACTGCAGCTTCTGCCTGCAATCTTTGCCTCCTTGAGAAATCAAACAAAACTACTATTCAGGTTATACAGCCACTGTGGACATCCAGACACTGAAAACATGCTTCCCATTAAAAGAATTTCACTGGGACATGTTCCCCTGCATAAACCTGGAGCAGCTACAGTCCAACAAAACAAATTGATGCCCTCTGATATCTAATGCTTTTATGAAATCTGCTTTCTTGTATAAGAAAATTCAGCAGCTTTATGGTAACATTAAACACAGGAAACAAACAAAAGAACCAATGCAGAAGTCTCTCATAGGAGCTCAGTAACACACAAAAAAAAAAAAAACAACAGGGCAAAAGACAGGTACTGTTTCATTGCACTGATACTGCAGAAGGAAGATGGCGAGTAAGAAAATTAAATCTGCATTAAGACCTTCTTTAGTGTTTTAGGCACCATGTCCGGTTAAAAATGTATTTTAAGTTTTCTACACTTGCATTTTGATTCAAGACAGAGATAGGATATTTCACCTGTCTTTTCTGTAACGTATTATACACAACACATACAGCCTCTCTTTTGCCGTCTTATACACAGCCTTTCTAAAATATTCCTTTTTGATAACCACAATATACAGAGAGAAGTAAAAATATTTTCCTTTTCTGTTAAAGCACTGTTCAATACAGAACAAAGGATGTTAAAAGACAAAAGCCATCCTTCCACCCGTTATAACAAAGTCAATCACAAGTAATTTCACAAATAAGAAAGGCTTGGAAGGAGAAAACTGTGCACAAAAAAAACCCAAAACCCTGGTATTGTGTTCCCGGTGTGCCTGAAAGGAGATGAGATGAAATAAAATTCGCCTTGAAAGAAATTCGCATTATATGCACACTGCTTGCCTACTTGTGTGTGCACACGAGGAGATGGATTTAATCAGGGAGTCAATCTGCCTGTGCACCCGCTGCCAGATGCGGCAATAGCTCCAAGTGCTCCCACGAGAGCACTTCAGCCATGAGCTAAGGCTTGCTGTGAACAGAATGTTTTAAATGAAGTCCCCAAGGTAAAGATCAAATAAATACTTTTTCATGAAAACAGTAGTGATATTAAAGACTGAAATTCTATCTCAAAATTGAAGATAAACTAATTTAAGAGACAAGAGATGGAGAATCTAGGTTAGCACAAGAACATTTGTGAAAATGAGAAAAACACACCTGTAAGACATTACCTGAGTGAAAAGGGATCAGGTCTCTCAGGCTGCAGCCCTAAGGCTCCCTCCCCACTAGGACACAAGGATGGAGAGTTCTTGAGTCCCTTTCAGCCCTATTTTCTTAATTTGATTTGGATAAAAACTCATGACTATGGTAGTACGTCAGCATTTAGAGAAGCAGAAAAGTGGTAAAAAACATTTACAAGCATACACTAAACTCTTCATAACCCTGGTACCAACCTAACCCAAGACTTGAAGAGCTGCACTTTAAATAGGACACAAACTATTAAGGAAGCAAAGAAATGCTCCAAATGGTTTCTGTAACTCCAGCAACTACATTCTTGCCAGGTATCAGCCAACCTGCATTAAAGTGGCTATAGTAAACATCACATGGTGCAACCAGAACCCTAGCTCACTTTTCCACTCCTGCTCTTACCATCTGCTTTGAGGGAAGATGTGATAAAGCCAGCACATCCCACACCCAGGGCAGAGAGAACTACAGATCAGAGGCAGAAAAACATTTTAGTCCTCCTTGTTTAGCTTGCATGCAGGAGTAAGGTGGAGATAGCACATGAGGTTGATGGTAGCAACAGAAAAGAATGCTCCATGCACACCATTTGTCTCCTTTTGCCCTGATCAGTCCTAAAATTTCCTTAAGCTGGTCCCTGATGGGGGGGTGAAGTGCAGACTTTTCATACATAGTCTCTTGTGATCACCACACAGTGACTGAACAAAAAGTTATTACATTACAGCTAATATCTACTCTGCCTCTACATCTGCTAATTGAAATAGAAAGGAATAGGGAGGGAGACAGAAAACTTCTAAATCCCCTTACTTTTCACCATCATGCCAATGTAGCTGCAAGAGCTGGAGTCTTCTATTCCAATATATCTATAACAGACTGACAAAGAGGTTCCATTTTTGCCCAAATTATCCCTGTAATACAGGGCAGTTTCTCATTTTCTTGATGGAAAATATATATAAAAACATTTTCTAATGTATGTACATATGTATTTGGCCACTAGAATCTTTAAGATGCTACCATGGGGATGGCATACTTACTGGGGACTTGGAAAGGGAAAATTAAGCTTACAGTCTTCTGATCGAGATGGATCCTACATAGCTGACCAAGAACAGCACTTGGGCACAGAAATTAGCAAGGACATTTAAAGTTAGTCTTCCACTCATGCCTACAAACACATTCTTAAAGCCTAAATAACCAGACTGATACCTCACAAAGTATTAGAAGCAGACAACTCCATCTCCTGAAGTAGTACAAACAAAAAAATCACTAAGGTAAAAAACACAGACCTGTCTCTGGGTCATCTCTGCCAAGATAAGGAATGGAAGTCAGCAACCACTGACAAACTCACGCTCCAAAACAGTGATTGCAGGCTAGGATAAACTCAAAAGGCATCTGGAACTGTGAGAATGAGCTGATACAGACAGCACAGAAGCAAAAGCAGTTTCAAATAGTCAGCAATATTTATTATTCACACCAATGCAATCAATGGCAAAAGTACAAGAATCTTTGCAATAACATCTTGACATTAACTTTGGGCACATTGGAATTGAAAACTTGTGAAAAGCTGCTGTGTGTTCTAGAGCACTGGCAAAGGGATGGCCTTTTTAATCACCCAAAAGATAACAATGGTCTTTGGCTACAAAATAGGCTCCTAGAAAGAGCTCTCTCTTCTCTCTTCCATATCACTTTGTTCATATAAACCAGGGCAGAGTTCTAGAACAAAAACAATGATTCCAGAACAAGTTTCAGGTACCAAAGCATCAGGATGTTCAAAACCATAACCATGCACCCAGATTAAGGAAGATTTTAGTATACTAAAATGAATTGTTGAATCTGACATTCACTTTCTAAAACGTTATTTGACTGAACTGTACATGCTGAAATAGGTTAAGAGCAGATTCTGGATGCCATAAAGCCAGTATCCAGCTTCATATTTTACATGCCATTTGATAGCAGAGCACCTCACAGCCCCTCTACCTGCTACAGTTAACTGCTGCACAATATGATCTCAGCATTTCAACCTAAGAATCCACTAGTATCCTTACTGGCAAACAACACAAAAGCACTAACTAAAGTAATTCATTTACAGCATAAGTTAATAGTAGGTTACTACTATTACAGAAGCTTACAGAAGATGAAGAAGCTTAGAGATTTTTAAATATATATTTACATATATATATATAAAACATAAAATCAGTGTACACTTTCAAGGCAGGTGGAGGAGATCCAGGGAATAATCAATAAATAATTACACTTGATGCTAGTGACAAAACAGCTTATTCAGTAATATAGAGAAAGAACTTAAAAGGACAGAAATTAAGTGAAGAAAATAGTTAACAGCAAACTGAGGTAGCTCACAGGCTCTGGAAAGAGAAAGTTATACATCAGAACTTCTTGGAAGAGGACCATTCCTTTTAAATACTAATACAAGCTTAAAATTCTCG
>NW_008588446.1:56674-56894 GCF_000691845.1 Merops nubicus
GACCTCTCAGCAATACTACTCCATCTGCTCTTGACAACACGATGTTTTCACCTCTTATCACTTTACTATAAAAGTAAATTACTATCAAGTATTATTTGTAATGTGTTTCTAAAGTAAGAAATATGCTCTAAACTAATTTTACAATACTAGTAGTAGAAACACCAATGGTTTATAGGTTTCTGAAACATAAATCATCATAGAATGGCTTGGTTTGGAAGGG
>NW_008588447.1:0-244 GCF_000691845.1 Merops nubicus
CCGCGGCTATATTTATCGCCAACAGCATCATGTGTTTCTAAGCTCCTATGTACTCAATTAAAAGTAATTCGGCTGAAAAGCGTGCCCTTAGCTCGTCCTGCCTGCTGTGTGCTGGGGTAAGAGGAGCGACGCTGGGGAATCAGCTGGTGCTGGCGAGCCACCCCCCTTTATTTTCCGTTCTTCTCGGCGTTTTGTTACGGGTTTTTCAAGCTGGCTGGCTGGGCGGCTTGCCCCCCCGGGGCCG
>NW_008588447.1:326-1469 GCF_000691845.1 Merops nubicus
AGGCGGCGCAGGGCAGGTCTGACCCGCGGTCACGCCGAGGCCAGCGCGGGGTCTCCGGCGGTTAACATCTGTCAATAGCAGCACCCCCAGACTGCACCCAGCTGTGTATTTTGGTGGGAACCACAGGCTCGGCCACGGTCAAGACTGGGTAGTGTTCACAAGGAGAAAAGGGACGTTTCTCACTGCAAAGACCCCACTGTTCAGGTAGACTCGGCAGAGGGACACCAGCATGCTGGATGGGCACTGGTGTTGGGAGTCCCAACCTTGTCCTGGGCATCCTCCCTAAGAAGATCACGTTCATCCCCACGACAGACCCCTACAGCCCACCTTGCTTTTATCGGGCGCGTAGAGCCGAGCCCTTGGTGTTGAGGGAACCTGCTCGTGGTGGTTTCCTGTCTCTGGCTGGGACAGAGTCCGAAACCAAAGTGGGAACGTGCTGCTGAGAGAGGCAGCGCTGGAGGGCACGAGAACCTGGAAGCCTTATTTGGGGGACCTGTGTCGCCCGCCTCCCCTCCGCTCACCCGACGGGTGACTGGCGGTCACGGCGGCGAGCGTGCCGGGACGCAACACGGTGGGAGCTGCACCACATCTGCAGCCCATGAATGAACTCCACGGTGCCGTTACCGGAGAAACGAGGCGGTCCTGTAATTATGGGCAGTAACGGAGCGCTGCGGAGAGCTCTGGATGTGTGGCCGGCTGTAATTAGCGTGATTGATGGGCCGGGCGAGCGTGCGTGCGTGCGTGCGATCCCCCAGGAAGCTCCTCTCGTAGCTCTCTTGTTTCCTGCTCCCTGTGATCCTATCTAGGAAGCCTAAGGCAGAGCTCTGAAGGTAGAAGCGGTAACAAAAGGAATGAAATGCTGCAGGTCCTGGTGGTTTAAAGGCTCCGTGCCCAAGATGAGGTTGTAGGAGTCACCATCTGCCTCTCGCTCCGGTGATCTGTTTATTTATGGCTACGACCTCGCAGAGGCCTGGAAGAAGAAAGGTGTGTGGGTGTGCGAGGTGAACCCGGGCCTGACAATTAAATTGCCAGGGTGACGAATATATATGCATTCTGGTCGGGGCTATTAACGAAGAGGCCGTTAATTACCCCCGTGCCGCTGCCGCCGTGCTCGGCGCGGGCGCTCCGGCGGCGGGGCGGAGG
>NW_008588447.1:1524-6292 GCF_000691845.1 Merops nubicus
TGGTACCTCGGGGGCTGCAGCCGTGCCCTTTGGAGCCGAGGGTAGCGGGGTGCAGCAAGGGGGGGCCCCCCTCCAACCCTTCCTCCCTCGTTCCCACCCCTCCCCGCTCAGGGTTGCATAATTTCCCCGCGGCGCTCGTTTGCGTGCAAACATAATCAGGAAAATATTGTAGCTCCTTTCCAAGTGCTAAGTGATACGGCCTTCCTGAAAGGACCGCTGCTCTCTGCTTGTCCTCCGTTGTCCAGCTGTTGTTGCCAGCTGCAGGCAACAGCTGGATCCCAGGGTCCACCTTGTCCCTCAGCAGCCAGGAGCGGGTTGGGGGGACGAGGACCACCGGCGCTCGGCACGGCCGCGGGCGCATCGCTTGGCCTTTTGGCTCTGCTCTTCAGCCTCCTCTCCGTTGCTGGGAAGGTGGGTTTGCATCGAAGAGGGGGTTTGGAGGCAAAGTGGGGAGTAATGTTGTAAGCTGATCAGGCATCCCTTTAAAAATAGGGTTCTGTTTATGCTAAAGCGGGTACTAGTCTGCACTAAACAATAGCCGCCCCAGCGCACGGCTATAATTATCAAGGTTTATTTCTTGTTTGCATTGGTCACGTTTTCTGGCGTTTGATCTTGAGAAACGCAGGATCCGCGGAGTTCAGGTTTGGGGTCAGGCTTGGAAAACAAACCCTCGCCCAACAATGCATCGAATGCATAGGCTCCTGCCTCGTGGAGCTACGAGGAGGGGCCGGCCGCTGGGACCACCCCCTGCCCCTTCCCCGCGGAGCTAGGGCTCTGCGAGGCACGCTCTGTGCTTTGGGGTTTGTTTGCTTTCAGGGGGAGGGGAGGACTCCGGGGGGATTGCTGAGACTGGAATTTAAAAAAAAAATAATCTACGTGGGAACGCTCAGCCTGGAAAAAAAATATCGTTGTGCTCTGCTGGAGAGGTGCTGAGTGATGCTTGGGAGTGTTTGGTGGGAGGAGAATTGGTGGAGTGTTTTGGTGCTGAGGGCTCTGAGGGGCAGGGTCGCCCTGGTGCCACTGCTGAGCTGAGGGATGGGTGAGACATCCCAGCACGCTCGTGTTCCCCAGCTCCAAAAACCAGTTGGAGAGGCAGAACAGTCCTGGGAAGAGTTAACTGAGCATTGACCCACTCAAATCACCGCCTGCTCTGCCGCTGCTTGGATGCTCTCCCAGCCAAGGGAGAGGTGAGCGTGAGGTGAGCCTGTCCCCAGACAGGGCTGTGCCCTCAGCTGAGGAGGTCCTGCTTGTGCCCAAGCCACCCGAGGGTCCCAGCAGGGTGCTCCAGCTCTGCACAAGAGCTGGAAGGGCTCTGGGTGCATCTCGTGCCCCCAAACGCATCCTTGGTGCCGTGCTCGGGGGTCTGGCAAGCACGGGCTGGGCAGCCTGGAGGGGCACATTGATTTTTCTAAAAAAATGTTTATTTATCTTCTTCTTCTCCCCTCCTCCACTTTGAGTCAATATACCTGGTATAGATTAACTCCCTTTGCTTAATATTTAATGTTTTGGTTGCTGGAAATGGGAGCTGCAAGCACTCGGGGGGGTGGTCTCTGAGGAGCTGCTCTGGTCTGGCTGCAGCTCCTCGGAGTGTGTCCGTGTGTCTGGCAGCATCCCTGGTCTGTGTGTGGGAACGTGGGGAGCCCAGATTCTACATCCTTAGGACAGGGGAGCTTAGCTGGAAAAGGCCATTTTTCCTCCAGAGTCGTAATGCAGGCTTAGTAAGAAAGAATGAGTTGGCTTCTTGGAGAAAATAAAGCATTTTGGTGCTGATAGTCCTGGTGAAAGATGGGGAGGAGAAGCCATGGAGTCCTCTCCAGGCTGAAGAAGAGTCCCAGGGTGGGTGAGAGTGGCTGGAGCACCAGAAGCTGAGGAGGGAAACCCCAAAGAGAGCAAATTTGCAAGAGGTAGTTCTTGGCAATGGTCCCAACGAAATGTCAGCAATACTCCATGGCCTGGGTGAGATGGAATAGAGGTGCCTGCCACAAAACTGTGCTTAATTTGACCTCCTGCAGTGGAAAACCTCTGCCCTAGGGCTTGGCTTTGGGTTTTGGGAAGGGTGAGGGCACTTTCCAACACTCCTAATTGCAAATTACCAACTGGTGATAGACCTGAGACCTGTGGTGGGTGGCATCACTCGGTGATGGTGCCTGGGAGGCTGAAGTTGAGACTGTGGTTGTCACCTTCTTACCCAAACCCATTAGATTTGGTGCTTTTGTTGATTGCCAGGGAGCTGCACTGGCCCCATTTCACAGAGGTGCTGGCTGAGGGTGCTGTGACCTCCTTGTTCCTGGGGGCTTCCCCACGTCCAGCTGGTTTTCCAGCCCCCCTCTGCATTCCCTAACCCTGTGGAGGGATGTGCTGTCATGAACAATGTTTGCATAGCCTAGTTGGGGATGTAAATCTGGCAAAAAGAGCCATAAAAATACCCTTTTGTCACCCAATCCTGCAAACTTGGGGGTGCAAAGGGCACCGTGGAGCTTTCCCAGTTGACTGGTGGTTTCCTGGGGTGGGATGCTGGTGTGCCAGCACCAGGCTCTTCCCAGGCTCAGCTCCCACTGGTTTGGGAGCTTGGGATCATGGGAGAAGGGGGGAGAATTTCAGAGGAACTGGCTTTTCATCACTTGAGCTGAGTGCAAGGTGCAGGGTGAGATAAAGCAGCCTGGAAAGCAAACAAAACAGAGCCCCAGCATTAAACCTCCTTCTTGGGGCTGTCAGAGAAATTAAGGCTCTTAGGAGGCCAGAGTGCTGTTTCTAGGGGAGGTTCTTCTTTTTAAAGACTGCAGCAGCCCTCTCAGGCAGCACACTTACCATTTTAGTGGTTTTGAATCTATTCTTGAGTGTCTTCCACAAGCTGGCCAAAGAGATGCTCCAGTCTGGGTTGTATTTTCCAGTGGCCATCGTCCTTGAGTGGTGGCAGCTCCCATGGTCTTGTTGTATGTGAATCATAGAGTCATTAAGGTTGGAAAAGACCTCTAAGGTCATTAAGTCCAAGACCTCTAAGATCATCAAGTCCAACCATCACCCAACACTTTCATGACCATTAAATCATGTCTAGAAGTACCTCATTTACATGTTTTTTGAACCCTTCCAGGGATGGGGACCCCACCACCTCCCTGGGCAGCCTGGGCCAATGTCTCAGCACTGTCAGGAAAGAAATCCTTCCTAAGATCCAAACAAAACCTCCCCTGGTGCAACTTGAGCCCATTCCTAGTTACCTGGGAGAAGGTAACCTGAAGAAGCAGGACGTGGGGTTGTGCAATTGGTTTGGGGTTTTTCTTTTGGTTCTTTCAGTTACAAAAACCCAAACAGAACCACCCTGCCTTGCTGGGATTTGACTGTGGTTTGAACCTTAAAGGTTTCAGCTCCATCACTGAGATGGGCTGGGAGAAGGAGGAGGAGGAGGAGGTGGGGTTGGAGGGTGAAGAGGGTGGATGCTGCAGGGTGTGGGCTGAGAAGGATGTGGAGGTGTGGGGTGAGATGCAGCAAAGGAGCAGTTTCATTTCCCCTTTTAAGGGGAAATCCAGGAATTTAAGTCTCCCTTGAGCCCCCTTAATTTTCAGGAGCTGGAAGCCAACCATCAGCTGGGGGGGTTGACATCCAGCACCTTAAAACAGACCTGACCCATCAGGCTGGGTGAAAGCCCCTAGCTGGAAGGCACCACTGGCCTCACTGGCAGCGTGGCAGTGGCATAGCTGGCGTGGGTGTTGTCACCAGCACCCCCCCTCGAGTCCCTGGGGCAGCTCCTCTGCCTCCCTCCCTCCTTATCCCACGTGTCCATGGAGCTCATCCCACCTGTGGGGTGGCACCATCAGCCCCCCTCATCCCACCGTGTACCAGGTGGTGGTGGGAAAAGCCATCTCCCCAAAAACCTGGTGGTGTGGTGGTGACCCCCAGGCTGGGTGGGCATGGGGCTGAGGTGGCTGAATTCCACGTGGGATTTATGGGGCTGTTGGGGAAGGAGGAATAACCTGGATTTCAGGCTGGTTTTGTGCCCTGTGGTCTACAGGGGGCACGGATGGCAGGGAACAAGCCCTGCTGCCACCATGCCAATGGGGAGCTCGTCCCAGTGGGATGGTGGCACCCTGGGGAGATTTGGGTCAGTTGGCACCATCTCGATATCAGGCCTGGGGAACCTTTGGCTTTTTTTATCCTGGTGACTCCTTGGGACCCGTGCCAACGTGGTGAGTGTGCCAGCACTGGAGGGACAGTGCAGCTGGGCAGAGCCATGGGCATTTGGGTCGGTGCCACGTGCACTGGCTCTCCCCTGCCACCCCCCAGTGGGCTCCCAAAGCTGTCCCCCCTGCTGGAAACAGCTGAGGCTTCACCTCAGGAACCAGGCTTTGCCCACTTTTGGTGGGTGCCCACCTGCCATGGGGAATTTTCTGGCGTGTCACCAACAGCTTGGTCTCTGCTGCTGGCTGTTTTTTGGGATGCTGTCCCCTTGGGTGTTTCCCATGAAGCAGGCAGGGCACGAAGGGTGATGCCCACATTTCCTGAGCAGGATACTGGCTGTGTTGCCTCCTCTTGCAGCTGATGGTTTCCTTGTGGGACTGTTTCCCTGACTCCCCTCAGCCACGAGCCCGTGTGTCCATGGCATCGCCACGCCTGCTCTGGCAACGAGTGGCAAGAGGCCCGGGTACCCCCCGTGCCCTGATATAACACCCCAAAATGCCACCTCCCCCATGGCAGCAGGGATTTGTTGGGTTTTCCCTTCCTCTTCCTCGAAAGATTGGTTATTCCCTGTTGCAAAGGAAGGTGATGCTGCCTT
>NW_008588448.1:0-294 GCF_000691845.1 Merops nubicus
TTTAACGTTTTGCAGACTTTTGCCGCGGATATTTATTATAAGCGGGGAAACAAAGCGACGGTCTTTTCCCATTCTTACAGGATTGTCTTTGTCTAGCTGCTTGTTTTGATGGGTGTAAAACAAATAAGATTAGACTGAGCAGCCGAACTGAAAGCGATAGCTGGGAGGAAAAGCCAATGAAAGGTTGCCGGGGAAACGAGCATAGGGGAAGCTGAGTGGGGGAGCAGGTGGCAATCATGTGGGAATACTGCAAACAGTGTAAAAAAAAAAAAAAAACATAAAAAAAAAAAAAAA
>NW_008588448.1:313-1248 GCF_000691845.1 Merops nubicus
ATCTCTGCTGTTCTTTGTGGCAGTCACAACTTTAATTATTCTTTATAAATAGGTGTTAATTACATTTCTGGCTCAGGCTTACCGTGATTTCTAGAAATCTGGTTTTAAGCATCTGTTCTTTCTCCTCTGCAAAAGAGGGTTATCTTTCTTCTTTTTTTTTTTTTTTTTCCCCCTCCTTCCCCCTCCCTGCTGTGAAATTGTACGTGCAAAAAATTGCAAGGAATCCTGTGAGGCAGTATAAAAAAAAAAAAAATGTAAATTATATTGAATGAAGTTGACAGAGGTATAATAGTGAACTCCCACAGCTGATAGCTTCTGCAAATCATTTCTTAGAATTTTCCAGCAAATGTCCCTATGAGAACAGTAGGTAGAATGAATTTACCCTAAGCAGTGATTTTGTGTTAAGTGATATTGGTATTTTTACAAAATCAGATGGTTATGTGGCAGAATCATCAGTTTGGGGGAGTTCACCATATCCTAGGGTTTATGCACCGAGTGGAATTTACAAAAATAATGAGGTTATTCTTCTCTTCATCTCCAGCCCCACCTTTAGCCACAGTCTATTATATATCTGCTGGAGCAATATCCAACTCTCCTGTCAGGCTTCATGTGGCAACTTTACTTTTTAAACTGCGGGTGAATATTTTGCTAATTGTGATGGTGTCTTATTGTAGTGGCAAACAATAATGGGAAATAGCTGGTGGTGCTAGAAGTGTTAAAGCGTAGTAGACTAGTAAGTGATAGACGGTAGCGTAAAAGATATAAAAATGTGGTTGCCCAGAAAATGCTCATCCATCACACATCAGGAGGCACAAGAGAAGCAAAGAAAGAATATAGAACACGGCTTTCTTTCTGTCTTCAGTTTTTTCAGATATTTTTTACTTTCTTCCTTCCTCTGGTGCGGGGTTACTTTGAAGGCAAATTCAAGCAGGAAT